>NW_024342647.1:3695541-3780859 GCF_902729225.1 Pteropus medius | reverse complement strand
CAGCCTTTAAAAACATATATCCCAGAGGAAATAGGGGGAGGGGGGAGGTACGTGGGGGTAAAAGGGGCCAAATATTTGGTGACGGAAGGAAATTTAACTTTGGGTGGTGAACACACAATGCAATATATAACGTGCTGTTGAATTGTACACTTGAAATTTATTTGATTTTACAAACCAATGTCACACAATAATTTTAATTTATATATATCCCAGGATACCAAAAGCAAATGGCAAAAAATTTACACAAAAAGTTATGTATTTTTAGAAGAAAAAGATAAAAATAAAAGAAACAAATGAAAGAAGTATATAGAAGTGGAAGAAATAAGATTATGAAATTGTGGAGTTTTCTTTTTTTATTAAGGGAACAAAAATTAAGTAACATTCCAAAATTAACTACTGCCTATGAAAGACTGAAATTTGTTATATGCGAGGTAGAAAAAGTAATAACAATAATCCTCCCCTACTTATCTCAATTATAAGGACAAATTGTGAAAGAGATTAGTAACTTTCCGGGATCATCAGCCAAGCCAACTTTTGAAATTAGGGATTTGGGCAGTCAGTCTAGTATTCCTTTCACTATTTCTTCCAGGGGTCTGTTTGAACCAAGCAGAAGTCTCAGAATAAAAATAATTTGTATTTCTGTCAAATGGTAGAGTTAGATATATTTTGAGAATTCTTTTTATGCCCACCTGATAATGGGAACTCAAATGCCCTATGGCAGATTGACTGCTTAAAGTTGGGGCTTAGGAGCTCCCTCTACAAAGGGAAGCTGAAAAACACAAGCTTCCAACTGCCACTACAGGTTATGATTTCTACAGTGCTGCACACTTAGGGATGTGGGAGGACACCGGCATCCCCCTTAGCCTTTCAATCAAGAAGTTAACAAGGTCCCTACTGCCTTAGTTCCCACATCCAAAAATACTTCTATATCGATGCATCTAAGAATCTGTTTTGAAAGAACACAGTTGTTTTTCTCCTCTCCTGTTTGCTCACAGAGTTTTTTTTTTCTTTTAGTAAAATACAATTAAAGCAAATTTAAAAATGAAATAAAAAGTAAACATAGAACATGCAAGGTCAAATTTTGTGGTGTTAGATCTGATGGAAATAAAATCGCTTTGTCAAATTGATATGAAAGTTTCCAGAGCCTTTCTCTAAATTTCTATACTTATCACATCATGGACAGGTTGTGAGCAGTTTGTGAATCAGTGCCAGTCTGTGGACTTTACTTTGAATAATGCTGCTCTATATCACTGCAGAGCAGGAACCCCTCACCAGAAGCCCTGGGGCAACAGGTGAGGGTAGTAACAAGATCATTAACATGCTATATGATTTTTACATGTGTTATGTTTACTGTCTGTTTTTTCTCTATGGAAAATAAGCTCTATTTTTGTGTATTTTGGATAGTAGATATCTCGGCTCTGGAATAGAAACAGGTGCATAACAGTCAAAGAATATTTGCATATAAATGTGTAGATGATACAGGTAGGGATGAAAGAGACATAGGGACAAAAACATCAAAAATACACACCATTTTTACACACACACACACACACACTTTCTCTTATAAGGAAAGTTAATACTAAAATTAGTCCATTAGCCCCCCCCCAAATAAACAATAATCAAAACATGAATTCACTGTGAATTAAATTCTACAAAAAAAAATAGTGTTTGACAAAGATTCATAACAAGAATGTGTAGGTGGATCACAAAGAAAAAAAATACTTGAATTACATTAGAAATTAGGAAACAAGCAAACAAAATTAAACTAGAGAATGTGGACATACAAATGAACCAACTAGAAATTTTGAAAATGAATACATTTAAATAGAAAACATAAAGAATGGAACAAAGTAAAGTTAATAAACAACAAAAAATCCCCAATGATTTGGAATAGAATAATAAGAACTTTGTCCAGAATTCTCCACAGAAACTCTACTAAGGAAGAAAATCAAAAGCTCTCAAGAATAGCTTGAGAAGTTCCAACTTAGGTCTCATAAGAGTTCCAGAAGACTTAATGAAGGAAAAGCAAGGAGAAATATTTAAAGAGGTAATTACTGACCTTTTACAAACTGAGGAAACACAAGTTCACAGGTCAAAAGATCCATAGGAAAAATTAATTATACTAAATAAATACCTATTCATTGAATGAAACAATAGAAGAACTAAGGCAAAAATACATTCTACAAAACAACCAGAGACAGAAGACAAAGTGGCCACAGAATAATATAATTTAGATTAACAAAAGATATTTTCCTCTCCTTGGCAATTATGATGCTCAAAGATCAAAGGGTAATATCTCACTATTTTGAGGAAAGGCATGTGTCAACTTGGAATTTGACATCCAGCTAAATTTATAGTCAAGTTTGAAGGCAAGATAAAGCATTTTTTAGAATGCAAATATTAAGAGAGGTTAACATTCAGTCTCTTTCTGAAAGAAAAAATGCAGAAGCATTTTATATAAAAAATAAATGCTTGCAGTTAGCATTAATATGTTGACTAGGTAGAGGGGCAGGGGATAGAGGGAGCAATTGGATCGTTTTCTGAACTAAATAGATGTCTAACCAATGTACTGTATACTTGAAACTAATTTAAATAAATAAATTTAAAAACAAACAAACAAACAAACAAACGTTAACCCAAAATGAAGATGTGGGATATAAGAAACAATGGTTAAAAGTTAAAAAAAGTATACATATAACCTTTTCTGTGAGCTCAGAAATTGATAAAATACCAGTATATTTAATTAACTTTAAATGGAAAATTAATAATTATGTTTGTGTGAAAAATGTAAAACAACTCTAAAGAATAATTACCGTGTAGGGGTGGAGTTCAGGGGTAAGTAATGTGTTCTAAGATATCTGCATTGTTAAGAAAAATATTTTAAAAATTCTAAAAGCTTTTACTCATGCTTAGAAATTTATCGTTGCTTAAGAATGTGAAAAAAATACATTCCTAAAATAGAGGAAAAAACAAATACAAAAATATATCAATCTTAGCAGAATCAAAAAAAAAAAGGAAAAAAAGAAGGTATGATCACTAAATATATCTGTCATCTACAATAGGGGATAATTAGTGATCAATATTAGTATAAATGAATAATATTTGTCATTATAAGATATATTATCAGAATGGATTTTTAAAAATAAAGTTAATTGTTTCTTAAAAGAGAACCAAACTAAATCACACGATATTTTTGAAAAATAAAGTAAATGATATATTATGAAGTACTAACACAATGAAACATAATGAGGGGCAATATACCAGCAAAATGAAATCTAAGGCAAAAACAGAGATAAAGAAATATATTAATAGTAAAATTTTAAAAATTACTGAGCAAACATAATTTTTAAAATATTTATGTATTTAACAACATATTCTCAAAATATGAAAGAAAATTTGATATCATTTTGCAAAGTTGGCAAACATCCTGTCATTAGTGAGAGATTTCAATATCTGTATCAGAAACTGATAGAGATTTCAATATCTGTATCAGACAAAAAATAGTAAATAGAATTAACAAGCTTTCTCACATATGTGTGTGTAATTATTCATTTATTTACACTATACACAAAAATTGGTAATATAACTTGTCTAGAATATACAAAGTACACTATATATAACATCTATCTATCTATAAATCATCTATCTATACATATATATTTATGGCATATGTACTCATAGAAAAATTATCAAATATTTCAAAATATTGATGTAGACATTTTTTTCCTGCAATGCAAATAATTTAGACATAGAATTATAGAATCTAATTCTATAGACAGAAAAAATTAGTAGAAGTGTACTGTTACTTTATATTTGGTAACTAAGATAAGGTAAGAGAAACATTTGTTTTGAGCAAGGGTTCTCTTATTGACTGAACATGAGATTCTTGGCGTAGGACTATAATCAATACTGATACCTGGATCTCTCCCCCAGCAATTCTGATGAAATTGGTCTCTGGGGTGTATAACCTGGGAATCTAACATATAGCCAAAGCTTAGTGCCTCTGATTTAGTATCTGACACTATTTTTACCATACATGAGTTAACCTTTAAAGATGGTATCATATCACAAAGACAAATGCTTTTGCTTCTCTTCAAGAGTTATCAAGATACAATCTTCATTGAAAGCCAAGTGGCTGGTGATGTAATCACAGAAGCTGTCATAGTACCTTCAGTCACTGTGACCAAATTCCTCCATCTGTCCTTTATTCCTCGGTTTATAGTCAAGCACACATCTTAATTGACCCTTACACAGAAGGCATCTGACTGTGAGCTGCTGTAGTCTACATATGTGACAGAGTCTGAGTCAATCATTTTGCCCAACTTCTCATGGGAAGGAAAGTAGCAGACACACTAGAGCATCCCTCCTTAGTCTAATCAAAATGCCAAATGTGATGGGGATGAAGTTCCCCCTGAAGAGGAGTAAATTGGAATAAAATCTGAATGTTCTGGTGTTGGCCAAAAGCAAAGATTGATGGCTGAGTTTTTCAGTAATAGAATTCTGTATGATTTGATGAATATCAAGTAATAAAATATAATGTATAAAAGTGTGGGCTTTGAAATTAGACATATTGGGAACAAGTCCCAGCTGAGTTAATTATGAGCTATGTGACCTTGGGCCCATTACTTATTTGTAAAATCTATGACATTTAAATGAGATGATGTAGACAAAGTGCTTGATTCCTTGACACGCAGTGAGTGTGTGTGGTACATAGTATCCATTATTATTGTTATTGTTGTTATTATTCAGTAATTTTCCAAAGATACATACTATAAGGGTAAGGCTGGCTGTCAGTTTTTGAAAGCTAATGCATCTTTCTTCCATTAGAGGGTGATAAGATGGGCCAGAAACTATGAGACATGTCTTAGAAAGTGAGAAATATAAAATATAAGTCCAGAAAGGAAGAGAGGCATTTAGCATTGGAAAACCTCAGTGACACCATTTCCAGGTTTCTCTGTGCAGTGATCTCCCTTAATAAAAGGTCACTCCAATGAGCACAAATTACTCTAAAGCCTCAGTGTAGTGATTCGTAGATGATACTTTATTCATGCCATTGCCTCAACTAAGGGAACAAAAAAGAATTTAAACTTAAAATAGCCCAGGGTATTAAAGGAGAAAGCCAGACATAGACATCTTATCATCTGATCCCTGGAATTTACATCTTCCTTCTTCAATAAGATGTGGACATACATGTATACATTCTGCCCCTTCCTCCTCAAACATAACAACCTAGATAATGAGATGTCATGATTTATATGTTTTAATGTAGGCCTAACATGTTATTCTCTTTTCTGGTAATCCATCCATTTCTAACACTCCATTCTCAGTCTACTTTTCTACTTTGTTCAATGTTTTCAATGTGTTCAATATTTTCTTTCTTTATTCATAAAATACATAAAACATTATTTTCCTCTGTTCTGCATAAAGGCTTGTATCTCATGGAATAACACCTCTTCATTATGCCACAAATATGCTCTGTACACTGTGCTCTGTGTTATGCATGTGGCAAGTAAGAAAGAGTCCCTGATCTCAAGAATACAGTCTAGTGAACAAACAATGGGAATAGGTTGTGATGGAAATGCAGGGAACTGGAACCCAACCCAGACTTGTGTCAAGGAAAGCTTCCTGGGATTCAGTAAAGTTGGCTCTGAATGGAGCTAACCAGGTGAAGAGGAGGTGGAAGAATGTTCTAAGCAGAGGGGAGAGGTCTTCAGCGGTCCAGAAAAGAGGTAATGAAGTAGATTTTCCAGCAAGGGATATTTTATGAAGCCCAACTGTGCAGAAGTACGGTGTTTAGACCTTATCCTGAAGATGATGAAACACTATAAGAGCTGTGTTGTCCAGTTAGGTAGCTGCTAGAGTCGTGCAACTATTGAGGATTTGAATTTGGCAAATACTAATTGAAAAGTGCTGATACTAAAATATATACTGGATTTCAAAGACTCAGTACTAGACAAAAATATATAAAATACCTTGTTAATAATTATTGTGTTGAATACATGTTAAAATAATATCTTTGATATATTGAGTTAAATAAAGCTATTATTAAAATTAATTTTACTTGTTTATTGTTACTATTTAAAATGTGACTATTAGAAAAATTAAAATTATAAATGTGGCTTGCATTTATGGCTTGCATTATTGAACAATGCTTAAACTATTGTTAAACTATTAAACAATGCTTCATTAGAAGCTTTTAAAAGACAGAATATGTGATGCTATGCAACAATATTTTTCAGGGGTGGATATTTCCTGAATATGATAAATATTCTGCTTAATGGAGAGAAACACTGAACACTAAAAGCACTTTCATTAAAGTTAGACACAAAGAACCCACCATTAACAAAAACAAGGACAACAAAATGCACAAATATTAACCTTTTTTTTGCAGAAGGTGCTAGACAGTGCCATGGGACAAGAGAAAGAATCAAAGACACAAATATTGAGAATTAATATATAAAATTATTACTATCATAGATATTATTCTATAGGTGAAGAACCTAAGAGAAGAAAATAAAAATACAAATAATCAATGAATTCAACAAAGTAGAAGAGAACAATATTAATATATTGAAATCAATAACATTTATAAACATGAATAACACACAGTTAGAAAATAAAATGGAAGAAAAGTCTCAATTTAAAATAGACACAAATAAGAAATGACCAAGATTTCTATAAAGGAAAACTGGTTCAAGTCTTCAAGAAAGACAGACCATGTTCTTGGATAGAAAAATTCAATATGTTTAATTAACTTATTATTTTGAAGTAATTGTAGATTCACATACAGTTGTCAGAAATAATACTGAAAGATTCCATGTATACTTTATCCAAATTTCTGTAATAATAACATATTATAAAATGATATTACAGCATCACAAACAGGGTATCTACATTGACACTGTCAAGACACAGAACATTTCCAACAACACAGGGGTCTCACATGTTGCCCTGTTAGAGAAACATTCACTTTCATTTCCCCTCCTTCCGTCCCTAACCACTGGCCACCACTACCCTGTTCTCTATTTCTATAATTTTATTACTTCAAGAAAATTATATAAATGGAGTTATACAGTATGAAACCTTTACGGATAGATTTTTTCACTCAGCATACTTACATAAAAATTTATATCAATAGTTTATTCTTTTTATTGCTGAGTTGTATTGTTTGGTACGAATATACCACAATTGTTTAACCGTTCATTCATTAATGGACATCTGGGCTGTTTATAGTTTGGGGCTATTAGGAATAAAGCTGCTATGAACTTTTGTGTACAGATCTTTTGTGTGATCATAAGTTTTCATTTCTCTAGAATAAATGCCCAGCAGTGGAATTGTTGGGTCTTTTGATAGCTACGTGTTTAGTTTTTAAAGAAACTGTCAAAATATTTTTCAGAGTAATTGTACCAGAAACATATGAATGACTGTTTCTTTACATCCTTACTAGCTTTTAATGTCACTATTTTTTACTTAGTTATTTTGGTAGGTGTGTAGAGATACTGCATTGTGATTTTAATTTATAATTCTCTAATAACTAATGATATAAATTTTTTTCATGTTCTTATTTGTCATATGCATAGTGTCTTTGGTAAAATATTTGCTCATGTCTTAGGCCTATTTTCTAATTTTTTTCTGGTTGAATTATGTGAGTTATTTATACATTCTAGAAACTAGTCCTTTGTTGAATATGTGGCTTGCAAATACTTCCATTCAGTCTGTAGCTTATCTTTTCATCCCTTTAACAGGACCTATCACAGAAAAAAAATAATTTAAGTGTTGATGAAGTCCAATTGATAAATTTATGATTCCTTTCTTTTATGGATATTTTTGATATCAAGTTGAACAATTCTTCACTCGGCTCTAGATGTTCCATGAATTTTAAGGCTCTTTTTAATTAGATGCCTACACATTTGTATAAGAACTCTTCACTTAGACTCAGATCTCAATGACATTCTCCTATACATTTTCTAAAATTTTTATTGTTTTATGTTTTATGTTTAAATCTGTGATCTTTTTTTTTATTTCATTTTTTATAAGATGTGTGGTTTTAGTCAAAATTCCTGGTGTGGTTTTTTTGTTGTTTGTGTGTGTCTGTTTTTTGCCTACTGATGCCCAATTTCCACAGCACCATTTATTGAAAAGGCTATCCATCCTCCATTGAATTGTTTTTACATCTGTATCTAAAAGCAGTTGGCCATATTTGTGTGGATTTTTTCTGTTATATTTTTCAGTTTCATCAAGTAATATGTGTATTTCTCCACTAATATTAGACATTCGTGGTTATTGTGGTTACATAATACATGTTGGCTTACGTAATAAATGTTGACTGATTCCTTTCAAATTATTCTTCTTTTATCAAAATTATTGTTAACTATTGTGGTTCCTTTGCCCTTTTATATAAATTTCAGAATAATGTTGTCTACATGTACAAAAATCTTGCTGAGTTTTTGACAGGAATTCTATTATATCTGTATATCAATTTAAAGAAAATTAACATCTTTAGTATGATGAGTCTCTCAATTCATGAACATGGTAACTTAGTTAAATCTTTTTTTAAATTTCTTTCATTAGTGTTTATAGTTTACAGTATACAAGTCCTGTACATGTTTTCTTAGATTTAAACCTAGTTATATTATTTTTAGTGATTCTGAATGGTATTACATTTATAGTTTTGATGTCCTTGTATTTATTACTAATATAATAGCATATGATTAAATTTTTCGTATGTTTGTCTTTTATCATGTGAACTTGCTGGACATTTATTTATTAGTTCTAGAATTTTGTGTAGATTCCTTGGATTTTCTACATAATCATGTCATCTGCCAATAGGAACAGTTTTATTTCTTCCTTTCCAATGTATTTTATTTTATTTTCTTGCCTAGAACTTTTAGTACTATGTTGAATAAGAGTGGTGACAGTGGACATCCTTGCCTTCTGATCTTAGGCAGAAAACGTTGTCTTTTAACATAATTTAAAATGTTAGCTATAGCTTCTGTTTTGTTTTGTTTTATATTTTGGATATGCTTTTTATCAAATGGGTTTTTCTATTCCTAGTTTTCTGATAGAATGGGCATGACATTTTGTAAAATGATTTTCTGTGGCAGTTAATATGATTGTGTGATTTTTCTTCATTAATGTGCAAATAAGGTGAATTACTGTAGTTGATTTTGAATATTGAACTAGCCTTGTGTCTCTGGGGTAAACCTCACTTGGTCATAGTGTATAATTATTTTTATATATTGCTTAATTCTATTCAGTAATGTTAAAGATTTTCACATTTGTATCCATGAGGGAAATTTGCCTGTAGCTTCCTTTTTTAAATATATACTGTCTGGGTTTGGAATCAGTGTAATGATAGTATCATAAAATGAATTGGAAAGTATTCTCCTCTCTTTCGTTTTCTGGGAGACACTCTAGAACCTTTGGAAGAATTCTCCACTGAAAGCTTCTGAGTCTGAAGATTCATTTTGTGGCATTTTAAATTATGCATTCATATTACTTAATAATTTTAAGACTAATTATCTATTTCATATCAAGTGAAACATGGCAATTTGTGCTTTTCAAAGACCTCGTCCATTCAATCTACAGTTGTCACATTTATATGTGTGGTTGTTGATAGTATTCTCTTATTATCCTTTGGATGTCTTTCAGGATCTGCAGTGATAATCCCTGTTTCATTCATGAAATTGGTAACTTGTGCCTTTGTTTTGTCGGTCTTGCTAGAGGTTTATCAATTTTATTGATCTTTGTTAAGAATAAACTTTTTGTTTCATTGATCTTTTGTAATTGTTTTTGTTTTTAATTTTATTATTTTTTGCTCTCTCACTGACTTAAGAATTTGTCTTTTTTTTTTCTAGAAAACAATGTTTTTTAGAAGTTTGACTATAATATTTATTTTTGTGGATTATTTTGGGTTTATCATTTTTGGGGTTTGCTTAGTTTTTGAATCTGTGGAAAGACTAATTAAAACTGTACCAAGATAATAAGTTTCATTTTTTTAGATTATCCAAGATCTAAATGTTTGACTATACATTTTATTGATGAGGATGTGAGGAAATTGGCAACTTTATACATTGCTGGTAGGATTCTAATTTAGAAGAACTCTACATATAATTCAAAAGTATGCATTTAAATTATAAATGCACTTACTTGTTAAGAATAATTCTACCTCTAGTAATACATTCTATATAGATACTTAAGTCTATGCAAAAATAATGAAAAAAAATTGCAACATCATTTACAAAAGCAAATAATTGCAAAAAACCTCTACACTTATAAATAGGTGACTTGTTAAATACATAGACGACTGGCATATAATGGAATACTATGAAGCCATAAAAAATGAGGCATCTTCTCACATTCAGGTATGACATTATCTATAAGTCATATTGGTATACAGGAAGTTAGAGATAGTATAAATTGTCTGCTATTATTTGTGTAAAAACATGAAGAGAAATATCTATTTGCTTGTATATAAATAAAATTCAACTGGAAGGCATACACAGGAAACAGAATATTGGTCACATTTGGAGTAGAGACTTGGGTCACTGGGTCATGGGGTAATATATCCTTTTATATTTTGAATCATGTGTGTTTTTAGGTTATTGAAAACACATATTTAAGAATCACCAGACAAACATTACCACATGTTAGAATGACCTAACAAAAACTTTGCATTAGTGTTTCAGGAGGTCTGACAAGAATTTATAGGAAGAGAGCAAGATATGGGCAAAGATAGGGAATAAGATAATTTTTATAGTGAGAGAAATTAAAAAGTAAGAAGTTCAGTGGTACTGTGAATTAGTCAAGTATGCAAGTGCTTCCATTAGGCAAATAACTGAAGCATATACAAACTTGGTTACTTCCTAACTAGAATACCATGAACTAGTTTCTTAGCTTTTCTGAGCTTTAATTTCCACATATGTAAAATGGTGATAATGAAACCAACACCATGTTGAGAGGAATGACTAAATTGGCACATGCACACTATTTACAGAGTGTGTGACATATAGGAAGAATTCAGTAAATAAAGTTATTACTAGTTATTATTTCTTTCTTATATTTATAATAATACATATACTCAAATCAAATCCACCTTTATAATAAGATCATATTATAAAACTATAAAAACTGTTTTGCAAATTTTGGCCTTAATTTAAAATATTATGAGCACTTTTCCATGACATTATCTCAATTTTTAAAATGGCTAAGTACTAATCCTTTGTGTGCAAGTACTGTGATTTATGTCATTATTCCCTCAGAGACTCTTAGGTTGTTTCTAAGTCTAGCCTTACAAATAAGGCTCAGTGAATACCTTAGACTTATTTTATAGGATATTTTCCTACATTAGATTATTGTTATTTCTATTAAGTGGTCAGGAAGTTTGGTTAATAAATGAATTTCCTCTTATAAGTCAGCAAAACTTCTCAGAACTCTTTGCCTTTCATTTTAAGAGGGGCCCATATGAAGATATTCCTCTGTAAGACCAGAAGAAAAAAATCACCAGTGTGACTCCAGTGGAGAGTGTCCTGGCTCCTGCAATTTCTCTAATCATTCTCTTCAGCTTGCTGGATGCTGAAGGAGATAGATGCCCATTGGCTAGGTAATTTCTATAGAACTATAATGGTAGATTGTTTTTAAGTGAGCAAAACTGGAGTAGCGCAGTCTGGTAATGAGATGGGGAGTAGAGTAATGAACAGAGTTCAGGGTATGAAAATCATGATAAAGGAAACTGCTTTCAAGTGGAATAACTAGGAGAGGATTAAGGAGCAATGTTGGGAATGAAATGATACCAGGCACAGCAGAAAGAACATGGAATTACAGAGTTTACATGGGCTTTCAGAGGTCACTTACTCTTTTTCATTCCTTCTAGGTACAATGTCTAACTGTTAGAATAGGAAGGATTCTAGAGACATGTGGATCTGAGCCAATTAAGAGGAGTCTGTGCAACACACACATACAGCCTCGGGGCTTCAAGAAGCATATGAGCCTCTTATTTGGAAGAGCTTTAAATATACAAAACAAATCAAACAAACAAAACAGCAGAATGGTATAGCAAACAATCATCTACTCAGCTGCTCAGAATTAACAAATATTTAAATTTCATTATATCGCCTTACACTTAAGAAATAAAATATTACAGGTAAAATAGAAGTCCACCAAATGTTATGTATGTAAGAATGTGAGTGTGTGTGTTTGTGTGTGTATGTGTACAGTTAGCAAAAATGGCTGTCATGCATTCCTCGCTTTCCTATGTGTTCATGCCACCATTCTTATCGTGGTGGAGTCTATTATCCCTCCACTTGAAGCTGGGTTCGTGACCTGTGTTGATTAATAGAATGCAGCATAGGTGACATTTGGGACTTCTGA
This sequence comes from Pteropus medius, assembly GCF_902729225.1. Lineage (NCBI taxonomy): Eukaryota > Metazoa > Chordata > Mammalia > Chiroptera > Pteropodidae > Pteropus > Pteropus medius. Next base: position 3,768,490 of record NW_024342647.1, on the reverse strand, counting down.
CCTTAGGCCTTAAGAAGTGTGAAAGCTTTTGATTTCACGTTCTGTAAAGCCACTTTCCATGTAAGAAGGCCAACTACCCTGAGATCACTACTTAGAGAGGAAACTCAAGTTGGCCATGTGAAGCCATGTGGAAGGACATCAAGGTTCCAGATATGTGAGTAGAGTCTTCTTGGAACTTCTAGCCCAGTCCATCTGCCAGCTGAATTCAACTGAGTGAGAGACCTCATCCAGTGCTACATGAAGCAAAAGGCCCACCTGGCTAAGCCAGGTCAGCCAACAAAATGATGAGGAAAAAAAGTTATTATTTTAAACCACTAAGTTTGCTATGCAGCAATAGATAAATATGCATGCATATATATACCAATAAAATATTAATAGTTTGAGTAGCAATAGCTGCTTCCACTAATGGTCAAGTAAACTTCTATCAGACAGGCCATTCCAGGGATAACAATAAACAACAAACGAAACAACAACTACTACTACTGCAATGCAATGGAGAGTAACCAAAATTAGGCATATCCTGGAGGGAGAGTTGACACGTGGAAGAAAAAAGAGGTTCTCTTATTCACAGCTTATCTTAGCATTGAAGGTGGTCCCTGGTCTGTACCATGCATGGCAGTTAAACTCTGATAGAGTGCTCACAGCCTTTTTGGCTTCAAAAACAGAGGTTGGAATTTGGAGCAATCACATTTGCTGGAATGTGAGGGTCAGATCTTAAAAAGGGCAAAGACAGAGGTGTAGAGTCTAAATTATATATAAACTCTTCCCAAATCTGAATCATTCATGCATGGGGTAGAGTATGAATGAGGTGGCTAGAGCTAAAAGAACTTAAACTGAGACTTGAGCTGCTGTCCAAGAGACAGAGTTTGCATTTCACACCCAATCATATTATCTTCTATTTGCTAAAGCAAACAAACAAAAATGCTTCACTCTTTGAGGAATACAGCAGAATCTACCATCTCCATAACATAACATTTTCAATGTTCAAGATATAACCACAGATGACTGGATGTATAAAGAAGCAGGGTCATGAAACATATCCTCAAGGGAATAATGGCTATGGCAACAGCAGAAGCTAACATTTAATAAATGTTTTCTATATTCCTGGCCATATTCATACCTATTATATGAATCCTCACGGCAACTCTCTTAGGTTGATACAATTACTTTATCAGCAATATGGAGTCAAGAAGACATTTCAGGCAAAGAGAGAATATACACCACACATACACACACACACACACACACACACACATTTGAGCTATTCAATAATTAGGACTAGAAACTCCACCCCCAACCAATGCCACCATCAAAAGGGCAGTATTAACCAGATATAAAAAACTGTGAGAAGCCACTACTGCCCTAACACGCCTCACTAGGTCTTCTGCCACTACTATTGCAAGAGGCAGCTATTGCACAGCTACTACAAGAGCCTGCTATGGCCGTCACCTCCACTGAGGGAAAAATCTCCTTGCCTGCTGCTACCAGCACACTGCCAGTCTTAGAGTCCATTTTAACCTGCTGCCGCCATTGAGGCTGGTGTCAAAAGAAGAATGGCTCTTTTTTTCTGCTCTATAATCTTGCAAAAGTGCTTTCTATTGGTGGAACCTATAGTGAAAAGGGGGTACAGAAAATAGAGTTTCTAATCTAGGCCTAGTAATACAGGAGAGAAGAAAGAAGGGCAGGGATAGTGTAAATATGAATGGACACTCTCCACACAATTGTCATTATTTTGTATTTGAGGAAACAGAGGCACAGAATTCTAAGGAGCTTCCCCAAGATCACACATCTCGAAGTGGTGGTTAGCACTTGAACCTAGCTTAATTCCTGAGGTTCTGTTCTTAATCTGACGGATGTTTACCTTGTTTTTAATTTTTTGCAACTATAAACAAAGTCAGAATATATTTGTCTTTGGCTCCCCATGCTAGGTATCATTTAGGTAATGACCTAAAAATAATTAATGTTAGTATTTCTTAGATTTTCCTAAATTATGACATTATAACCGAGACTATCACCTAATTTCAAAGCCCATATTTGTATTTGTTTTTCATAATTATATCAATGCCAGATTATGATACTAAGTGACAGCATTTAACTCTTACTGTGTTGGTGAGCCAAGTTTGACAGTGTGTAGTTTGGACGTCCTAATGTCAAAATGACAATATTTCTTCTATATCTACCATTGTATTCATGACTACTTTAACATTTGTAATGACAAGATTACTCTCTCTCAGCAATGGGTTGTAATCAAAAGATATTTTCATGGACTAAGGAATTAATTTGTTGACTTAATTGATAAATTAAAAATTTAATTTGACATCGCGAAAATGATTCAGTGAAGGGGAGTGTCACACTATCTTAAACGTTGTAGGCTAATGAGAACACTGTACTGCCAAAGAGTTCATAATAAATGATACATTTGAGAGCCAAATGACCTTATGACAAGCTGTAGGGACAAACAGTCCTTGGAACTTTGAACAAAGAAAGGTTGTGGGAGAACTGTGTCATCAGAAGGCATACAATGATATTCCCCAAACAAAACAAAACAGAACAAAATATGTGCCTTTGCACTTACTGCCATATTTAATTTTTGAGCAAAACTGCAACATAGAGCTCTTCTTTGTATATATTACTTGAGTTTAGCAATAAATTTATAAGTAAAAATATTATGAAGAATTCATGTATTTAAAAGAAAATAAATGTATCTAAATATACATACACATATTTAGTAACCTATTGTAAGGTATAATTACTGAGGTTGGCTCTGCTATGGTAACTAATAGATTCCAAAATTTTAGTTTTCAATCCAATATTTATTCTTCACTAACATAACAATCCAAGGTGAGTGCTCTTCAGTTAATCTTCTATTTTGAAATTCAGCCATTCCCTGGGCCTTGTCAACATCATCACGTACAGCAAAAAGCTTTTATTAATCTATCGAGCTTAGTTATTTCCTTAATTTATTTGCTGTTAAAAGTTGTTGTGCATTTGCAGGTATTATAGACAAAAGGTGAACGGCGTGCATTGGTTCGGACAGCCAGTATGCCAGTACTAAAAATCATGAACCAGCACAAATCTTATCTGGTATTTTGTGGCAGATATATAAGAATGGATCTGTGGTGGAGGGCAAAACTAGGCTCAGCAAACAGGTGAAAGTAAGTGAGAAAGATGACTACCATCTAGTGAGCCCATACCATCAACTAGGCTCTGTGCTGAGTACTGTACATATATCACACACCTAATTCTTGCAATATCCTATAAGATAAACATAGTATTATGCTAGTTTTAGATTTCAGGAAACTGCCCAAGATCACACAATTCCTAGGCAGCAGGAATGAACTACAAATCCTATTGTCCATGATGCTAAACTCCATTTCTGTGTCACCAGACTACTTTTTTTAAAATTTATTATTTATTATTAATAATAATAATTATATTATTATTATTGGTAAAATAATACTAATACTAATACTAATACTACTACTACTACTAATAATTATTATTATTATTATTATTTTACCAATATTGAGTAAAAAGGGCCTGCACTGAAAAAGAGGAAAGATAATACAGCTGTGACGTATGTTGGAGAACAGGAATTGGTGAGATAGAGGTGAGTCTGATAATTAAAATGACTAAGGAAGGCAAGTAAAAAAACCTGGAAAAAACTGAGTAAGAAGAGTTAAACATCTTTTCAGAATAAAACCCTGGTCCTAGGTCGTAGCCTTGCTCTGCCACCCACACCTTGCATCACTGCATTAGATAAGACTCTCCATTTCTGAGACTCAATTTTCCCGTCATGAAAAGAGGGAAGTAGAGAGACAGATCTCGAAGATGGCATCAGGTCAAAACTTCCCTTGTTCTCAGACCAGGATGCCAATTTCTCCAAATCGGGCACAGTGGTCAAAACTGTATGTATATGGTGGAGCCTCCTGGAATCTGTATCAGCAGGAGAAGCAAAGAAGAGAAACCACCTCGGGCCAAACTCGTTAACAGTTGTTTCATTAATCACAGTTTGTGTTTCAAATCCAAAGACAATCTGTCCAATTAACATTAAAGCTCTGGCAGCGGAGGGGAGACCTTTAGGAAAAGGCAATTTGACACAATTGCTAATAATGCTCACATTTAGAAAAGTGGCTCTCAAATATAACCTTCTCTTGGTGACAGATTGAGTCCTGTCCACAGCAGGAACTCAGGCTGCAGGCGCTTCTGCAGTCTGACCCATTCTTTACACCCAGCCTCACTGACTCGGATGGCCATCACTTGACAACTGTCTTAGCAAGACAGATTTTCTAGAACATGCTACTGTCATTCACACCTCTGCAACCTTACGCACTTGAACCCTCAGCCCACATGCCTTCCCAATTTTTTGTAGCCCAGTCTAAGCTGCTCCACATTACATTTCCAGTAATATTTCCACAGATCTTTCTTGAGGTAATATTGAGACTTGGATTTGAATCTCATTTCAATCAATTATTAACTTAAGCATGCTTTATGTTATTATTTTCAAGTAATACATATACACAGACAAAAACATTCAAATAGTATGAAGGGTTAGACAGTGAAACCTAAATCTCTTTCAGGTTCCTCCTTTGATGCCATCTCAGTTACCAATATCTTGTATTTTCTTTCAAAGATGCCTATCCAGGAATAGAAGTAAATAAACTTCTTCCCCCAACACAAATAGTAATATATCAGGCACACTATTTTATATCTGGCTGAACAATAATCTTGGAGATTGTTCCCTATCAGTACACATAAGAGTTTGCCACAGTCTTCATAACCATGGGTAAATCGACCTCTCTGAGCAACAATAATACTCTCATGAGTGAATTGACATAATAAAATAATTGGAGCCTAACTCTTGGGTACATATCTATTCCCTGAGTAAATAGTTTTTAGGATCCTTTATTGTGATAGTCTGCTAGTACTCTGTGAACTACTGACAACTAATTATTGACATTTGTGAAATGAATATGAATCTAAGGAACACTGTGATGGTTGCTTTTATGTGTCAACCTGACTGGGCTAAGGAAGTCCAGATAGCTGGTAAAACCTGATTTCCAGGTGTGTCTGTGAGGGTGTGAGGGAAAAGGTTAGGATCTGAATAGGTAGACTGAGTAAAGAAGGGTGACCTCAGCAATGTGGGTGGGCGCCATTGATTTCACTGAGGACACGAATGGAACAAAAGGCAGAAGGGAGAAATTTGCTCTCTGCTCGAGCTAGGACAGCCATCTTCTCCTGCCCTAGGATGTCCTTGCTTCTGCTTCTCAGGCCTTCAGACTTGGACTGGGATTTATACATTGGCTTTCCTTGTTCTTAGGCCTTTGAGTTTAGACTTGAACTATATATCACTGGCTTGTCTGGTTCTCTAGTTTGCAGATGGCAGATCATGGACTTCTTAGACTTCATAACTGCTTGAGCCAATTCCTATAATACCATAAGTTCCTCAAATATACCTCTATATCTCTATCTATACCTCTCTGTTATCTCCATCTCTGTTCCTATCTTTTATTGGTCTGTTTCTCTGGAGAACCCTGACTAATACAGAGATCACAGCATCAGAATAGTACTTGACAGGTGGAAAGAATGTAATACGAAATTTTTCTTCCTTTCCTCTTAAATTCCACAGTAGGCATAAACTAAACTGCACAATAGAGTCCTGAACTTTATTCTTTCTTACTTACCAATCTGTGTGTGTGTGTATACTATCAAAGCCATAATCTACTGATACCCTGGAATCACTGATCAGTATAGAATGGGCTCTAGGGAAAGTGATAACGTCAGTAAGTTATCCTTCCCTCACCCACCATCTCCCTAAGGCATTTGTTGTATGGGAAAAGCACCAGACGTAGGAGCTTTGGGTGATGGTCCCAGTTGTGTCAATTACGTGGAGCAATTATGTCTTCTCTCGGGCTTTTGCCACTTATCTGCATAATAGGAGTAAGCGCTTGTTCCTGGGTAGTACCATTGTGAAGCGCAAATGAGTTGATGCAGGTGACAGCACTTTAGAGCAGAAGCAGCTTCAGTGGTGACAAACATTACTGAGGAGATCTGCACTTGGTCCTGATATAACCAACCCTCTACTTTAACACTCTTGCCTGGTCGTCTTTCCTATTTCTTATATATCCCAACAGCAGGGACCGGGTAGCAGAAGTTTCCAGGCAGAGAGTAAAAATGGAGATTGGTGCAGACTTGCAATGTGGTTTTTGTGATCGGCTCCTCCCCAACAATGCCAGTAGCCTCCGTGAGGGATATGGTGAGCAGGACACCTCCCCGAGGTAGAAACAGAGCCCCAGAAGAAATGACTGAAGATTATGGTGAATCTTTAGTTCTTGAGAGTCCGAAGCACTGAAAGAAGGGAGCCCACTCTGTGTTGGAGGTGGGGTCCTTTGGTAGGATTATATCAGGAGAACTGAGATGAGGTCAACAAGGACACTCAAAGCACTGCTGTAAACTTTACCAGATCCTGGCCTTCTTGGAGGGATGGGCATCCCATTGCTTACTGGTAATTACCAGATGCACTCAGATGCTCAGCGGGCTGGGATGTCAGGTGACGGTGCCTCCCATGCCCCTCCTCTCTTGTCCCACTGGTTGCCTCTCCTTGGGTGCCCTTGCCATTTTTCCTTCAGGTTCTTGCTGGCTCTAGCAAGGCAGTAGACAAAACAGGGATATTTCATTGATGCTTTTCTCGTTTCCCCATGGAATAACTTAAATGCAACTAGGGAAGGGGAGTGAAAGCAAACAAAGGGGTCATTAGATACTCAGGGAGGAAGGGATGACCTTTGAAACAATCTTTTCTGGGTGACACCTGAGCAATCCAAGCCCGCAATTTTCTCCATTAATGTTCAGCCTCTTCACATAAGTCCCCTAATGACAGTGTGGGCGATGGATGAAGACAGGACAGTTGAAGCTTAAAATATAAGCCAAGAAGATATTAAAAGCCACATAACTACCTAGGAGTGGGAAAAACAGGCAGCAGAGCAGAGGGATGGCATAGAAGTTCTGCCACTTGTCTGTTAAAGTGCTGGGATCATCTTTTGTTCGTTCTTCCATTGTTTCGCACACTGCTGATTCCACAATGCCTTCGATATGTCTCCACGTCCTTTCTATTTCCAAAGTCACTATGCCAGCCTAAACCTTAATTACCTTTCTCCTTGACAATTACAGTAATAGACTCCCTGCTCCCAGGCTCTGCCACTTCTGTCTATCCTGTAGATGCCACCAGATTGAACTGCCTAAAATATCACTTTGCATATGTTAGTTTTCTGCTTAAAAACTTCAGTGATTCTTCATTGTCTGTAAAGTAAAGACTAATTTTTAGCCTTTGTCTGGAAACAAATGTTACTAAAATCTTAAACATTTTATGTCCACTGTGAAGGCTGCACCCAGATCTAATTCATCTTTCTGTCCCCAATACTGATATGTAGCTCTATATGAAGGATTTATTCTTGATTGCTGACATATAATAAGCACTCAAATGATAATTGCTAGATGGATACACTAATTAACTCATTAACAGTGTATGGCATAGTATATGGTGCCCATAAGTCTTTGTTGAAGGAAAGGATGAAGGGAGACAGTCAGGGAAGAAAGACGATGCAGTATTAAAACAGGCACAAATCATAGGTGGACGGCAGCTCCAGTTATGGGCCTTTAGAATCAGAACAGGGCAGTAGAAACCTGACAGAAAGAGTTAAAGGTATGGATGAGGTAGAGGCTTACAGCTACCTAAGGTTCGGACTAGATATTGGGAGTGGAAGAAGGCCAGAGAGGGAGCTGAGGAAGCTGAGGGACCACCGGTGGGCACCGTTTGGGAAGACAGGAAGTTATGAAAACAAAGTCATAAATGGGGGGCTTGGGAGCCAGGTCATAGGACCAGGAGCAGTGAACCACCTGGGTGAGAAGCCAGGAACTTGAGAGTTTTTGCACACCCAATAGGAAGTACTGAATAAGTTTTAATACCCATTATAAAAAAATATATATATGATAGTGCTTCAATTCTAGATATCATGAATGTGTTTGAGACTCGGGTGAAAGCTGAAGACCCATTTGTCAGTAAAATAAACCCATATGATTTTGTGTATAATTACAGGGGTCGAGAGATTTCCCTGAATACCTCACATTTACATTTTATCATTTATTGTAGTCTGAATATCTCACATTTACATTTCATCATTTATTAACTTAAAGGTTTTTACCATCTATTAATACATGGAATTTTTGCAACTCTCTGAAAGTTGCAATAATTATTCTCATTTTAAGGAAACTGACCTCCAGTGAGAAAATATGTCTTGCCCGAGTGAGAAGTAAGTGGCAATGTATTTAGGGTAGAAGTTGGGTATTTTGGTTTCATGTTGAGCGTGCGTGATTTTATTTTCTATTATATATCCACCAAAACAAGCTGTGCTAACATTTCCACGTGAACCAGAAGGCCCTCTTACAAGTATTAATGGAGCACCTGTAATGCGCTAGGCACTGTGTGAGGTACTTGGGTTACGTCAGGAAACAAAAACCACCCAACTTTCCTGCTTTTGTGAAGCTCCAGACCCAAATTGAGGTTAGTGCCTTCCCAGCCTGAAGCCTGAATCAGAACATGTTCTGGTCATTAAGTGTTGCTTCAGGTGTTTATGCTTAATGAAAAACTGTAATCCAGTGTCCTAGGTACTAGCTATCATCAAAGGTCGGTTTTACATCAACTAACCCCGAATATCCCTGATCCTTCATCACTAGCTAATTGTGCCATATCCCACTCATTTTCATTTTTGTTTTTCGTTCTATTTTAAAATCGTAAACTTAAAGCTCTCTGCTTCTCATATCACCACAAGAAATAAGGCCCAAGTAAGACATTTAATTCATGGTTATTCAGAAGAGGAATGACAAAAGCCAGACTGAGAGTCGAGATGCCCCAGGATCAACTCTGCCATTTGTGGCATTCCTGTCTTTTCTTTGGGCCTCAGCCTCTTCACCTATGAAACAAGTCTGGATGTTTCTGTGATCCTTCTCTGTCCTAAAATGCTATGGATGTCTGAGAGCTTTGAGCTGCCTGGGAGAAAACCTTTATAATGGTGAGGTGGTGAGGGAAAACTTGCCCCGACTATTAGTAGCTGCCCTCCCTGGCTCTGGGAACTGAACAGTTCTTAGCTGAGTGGGATGTAGGAGGCAGAAAGGGTGAGAGGCAGGACAAAAGCTTGGTTTCTCATCAGAAAGGAAGCAGGACAGATCATTGGGTTGGAGTGGCGAGTGCTGAATATTGGGTTGCATTTCTTTCTGAAAAGGACAGTGCCCTGCCAAGCCACGGTTGTAATATGGTGGCTTTTTAAAAATCAGAGAGCCAAAGAGGCTGCCATCAAGCTCGAAGGTATGGGGCTAACTCAGATTTCTGGTACGTCAGAGCAGAAAAGGACCTGATGTTATTGGTGCGATTGTCCTTTTCCATTTTGTGTGTGGAGACACTGAGGTCCAGAGGGTATAGTTGGGAAAGGTGACATGTACAGGGTCACAGAGCTTGAAGTCAGCAGAGCCATGACTGTGCCTAGAAAGCCCAGGAACTTCCCATTGTTACTTAAGTCAATGTGGACCTCTCCTTTGTTCTGCTTATTGACACCTTTAATAAAATTATTATTTTTCCTCCGCCTGCTACTTGCTTAGCATCTCAGAATAAATAATATGTGGTAATAACAGATATCCCTTCTTGACAGCATGGAATCTGACACTTAAAAATTGAAGGTGTGACTCATTAAACCTCTAGGTAAGTTTTTAAGTTATTTTGCAAATAATTAAGTGCTTATAATGAGAGTTGATAAAATTAAATCTTTGATTTGAATTTTCATTTTAAATACACTCTCCTTCATTGATTTCCTTCCTCGTTCTTCACCTAGTCAAGTTCTCTCTCCAATGAAAATAATAAAAGCCTCTCTGCTTGTACCTAAAACATCTCAATAGATCCTCAAGACAGTTATTGACCCCCACCCCATACAATTCCTTACCCTCCTGGATTGATTTCTGTCCCACGTCCCTCCCCCACTGTCAACCCCTCCCTGTTCTTTTGAAACATCTATACTGTTTGAAGCAACCAGGCAGGTCAACTTGCCTTTGCACCTTGACAAATTATTTAATCTCTCTGTGCCTAGTTTTATCTTCTGGAAAATGGAGATAGAGACAATTCTTAACTCTTAGGTTATTGCAGGGATAAATAAAAATAATACCTACTGTTTCTTTAACACCTATTCTGTACTAAAGCAAGCACTTTACACATCTTATTTCATTCACTATCATAATTGGTCTTATTACTATCTCTATCTTACAGTTGAGGAAACAGGGGCAGAGAAATCCCAGAACCGCTGACTGAGAGCATTTGAACATCCAAGCCTGTCTAACTTGAAGAATCACACTCTTTTCTAGCACACCACATATATTTATGATATATTATACTGATTTGCAACCTGAGTGATTTTTCCCCCCAGAGGACATTTAGCAATGTCTGGAGACAATTTGGGGTTTACAAATGGGGAGATTTACTACTGGAATCTTGTGGGTAGAGGCCAGAGATTCTGCTAAGCACCCTACAATGCACAGGGCAGTCAGCACCCCACAGCAAGGACTATGTGGCCCAACATATCAATATTGCCAAGACTGGCAGTATATCAACCCTACTGTGTTGCATGCCATTCTATGAATTTCCCATAATTCATTCTGCTAATGGACATAAAATGGTGCATGCTAGGGTAGAGCACACAGTAAATGTTCAATAAATGCCAACCATCATCGTCATTATTGCTGCTTCTACACTTCCTTCACACTTTGCTTCCCCACTTTTGAGGTTACTCCTTACACCTGCTAGATAGAAGTAACTTTCCCTCATCTCAATAATCTTCACTTTTTTTAGTACTTGATAAGCATTATTTATTTTAGTTATTCATATGTTCTTTATCCTCTTTAATAAGTTTCCGGTTTACCAAGGGAAGCAATTGTGCTTATTTATTTATTTATTTATTTATTTATCTCTCCAAGTATTTAGTACAGTGCCTGGCCCATCCTCATTGAATTTGAGAAACTGAACAATTTTCTGAGGAAAGGTTGCCAGAGACTACTATTTTATAGGTGAGGAAACAGGCTCAGAGTATCCAAGTTATTTAAGGCTGGGTGACTTAAACTAGATCTCACCTCAGAGTCCAGCATGAGCTTGTTTAGCTGCTGTTTATGTAATCAATAACAAACCACCAGAACTGTAGCCTACTTTTTAGAAAAAGTTTCTAAGACAACCTTCAGATTTAATAAGCAAAACTGATAGGAAATCAGTTCCAATGTGCATCTTATCTGGAGATATCTATTGTAAGGCACACAAAATACAGCTGAAGAGAGATTAGCACAAAGGTCAGTCCACTGCAGAAAACTCATGGCAGGAAGTCCAGGCACCTGGATATGAGGCTGGAATTTGAATTAGCTAGTTGTGCAGTATTGGAAAAGCTATAGTACCTCTTTGCTCCTCACTTTTATCATCTGTCAAATAGGGACATCATGCCCATCCTTACATACGCACAAGGTTCCTGTGAGGAACTGTATGTCAAGTACAGTCCACCCTCATTATTCACAAGTTATGTTCTATAAAATCACTGCAAACACTGAATAGGCAAACACTGAACAATCGCTCCTAAAGGAGATACAAGGTTGGGTTGCCATGAGGCTCTGATCACATTTTCATCAACTGATCAATATATAAACTTGTTTTATGTGAGTTTCTTTTAAAGACACCTTATTTAATATATAATGTCAATTCGTTACTACTGAACTTATGGCCAACGGCACTACAACTCATGCCTGGATGAAGCTTATCTAACACACTTATTTTCTCTGTAAGACATATTACAGCCTCCTTGAGATTCGGAACACTAGACAGCTTTCAACACTGTGCTTGGGTGCCATTTAAACAGTGAAATCACCAACAAAAGCACAAAAATATAACAAACATGGCATCGAATGTACCACAAAAAGGACACTCATTCATAGAATGAGAGATGGAATAAGAAGGCAGAACATCACTTTGTTTGACCTCAGCTGGGAACATGCACATGGGAACAAAATTTTCCCCCACTCTGCATGTGTCTGTAATGACTATGAAAGCACCTGAGTTTAATTTGAGGTTACAAACAGACTTTAGTAAATAGGTGAATTTGCAAATATAGAGTTCATGAATAGGGAGTATCTACTGTAAGCTTTTATATATATATATATGTAAGTTTTAAGAATTGGGTGTTAATAAGGAAACAATGACAAGGAAAGATTTAAAAAAAAAAGCGGCCAATGAATATATGCAAAGATATTCAACGGTGCTGACCATCAAGGAAAGTTGAAACCAAAATGCAAGACCACTAGACATTCAAAGTATAAAAGATGGATGGTATAAATGTGGACACAGGTGTGAACCCACTGGAACTCTAAGTCCTGTTGACTATGTGTATGTATGACCGGTACAAACACTTTGGAAACCTTTTTGATAGAATATGCAGAAATTGAACATATGCCAAAGTTATGGCCCAACGGTAAAATTCCTAGATCTGTTGTCCACAGAAATATATGCACGTGTTTACCATCTTCACAATGCAGACCTGATCATGTTTACTTACAGTTCTGGACGGATGAAGCACAAAGGTGACAAAGAGCTCTTAGGGCTTATGCAATCCCTCCTTCCCTGGAAGTTTCTGAAACGACTAGAGGTGCTGAGCATTCGGCTGGGGAAAGTGAAAACCAACCAGAGCTGGTGTTGCAAAAACCAGCTGCAGCCATTTTTCTCACATTCTGGCTATGATCAAATATCACAGTTTTGCTCTGAGCAATTTTGCTCCTAATCATTTAACTCGCATGTGGTGGCGAAAGGTACATTAATCGATCATGTTTTAGATTCATTGACATTCAGCCCAAACATTCTGGCCTTGTAAGAACAGGCCAATTTCCCAATGCCTGAGGGCAGTTGCTAAGCTGTTGCCTTGTGCTTCTGAGAGGCAAAAAGTATCTCTTTGTGCAAAAGAGAAATTCCTAAGAAGAGGAGAAGAAAGAAGAGGAGGAGGGGAAGGAGAATAGAGCCAAGAACCTTCTGTGCCCTTGCTCAGCTTTTTCATGTCAAAATGGGGGAAAGGTATCATTTGGATGAGGGATGAAGAGATAAATGGAACCAGGACAAGGTTTTAATTAAGAGATAGGATGGCACAAAGGACAGAACACTGGCTTTGGAACCGGACAGATTGAGATTTTAGACCTGGCTCTAACACTAATCTTTTTTGTCAGTTTGGACAAGTTTCCTCACTTCTCAGCACCTCAGTTTTCCCAGCTATGAAATGGGAATAAACCTTGACCTTTCAAAGGATGCTACATGAATTATAGGAAATGTACCAAATATAGGTGCTAGCTCATTGCTTGGCATTCAGTAAAAGACAACTATGAGTACTCTTTAACTCCAGATATTGAATAGATACAAGGATACAAAGATAAATAGGACAAACACCTGGTTCTCCAGGTGCTCACTACATAGTAAATGAGTAAATGTTACCCATTACTATAATAACGCAGGATGATTATAAATCCATGTTTGATTACAGCATCGCAATTGTTCCTGTCCTCTAAGTTGAAAGCCTGAGGTCATCTCAACTCTTCTCCATTGCTGTATCCCCACATCTGATTATTCACTGAGTCCTACAACTTTTATTGATAAAATATTTTTTAATCAAAATCTCTTGTATTTATGTCTGTTCTTATTGTCCTGGCTGTAGTTTTCAACCTAATTGGCTCGATCTCAGGCTGCTGCAGTTCTTAACTCATCTCTAATCTTTCTCCACTTTAATTAATTTTTCAAAAAATTTCTTTTTGAAATAGCTCAAATTCTAACCAATATTTGATTATTATCCTATACCATCTACCAAACAAGATTTTACAGTTTGTCTTGATAGTCAGGATCATCAATATTTTGGTTCTATCTTCCCTTTATATCAGTGGTTCTCAAGTGGGGGTGATTTTGCTCTCCAGGGGACAGTTTTGGCTGTCACAACTTGGAAGGAGGGGATGCTATTTGGAATTTAGTGGGTAGAGGCCAAAGATAATGCTTGACATCCTACCGTGTACAAGACAACCACCCGCAACACAATTATTTGGCCCAAGATGTGAATACTGACAAGACTGAGAAAACTTGCTTTATAGCTGCAGCAATCAGAGCAAGGCTGGAAACAGGAAAATGAAGTGCTAAAATGCTACTGCTAGTTAGTAGACGGGAGCTGAGAGAAAGCAAGGTAGATCGTACACCAAAAAGGAGAGGTTCGAGAAGGAGTGTGCCCCCTTTTTTAAATGGTTTGCTCCAAAGTACAAAATGAGCATAAAAGATAAAGGAATTGTATTGCCCTGGACAGCTAGGTACAGAATAACCTTCGGGAGAAGAGTAGGGTGATATATATGGGAGGTGGTCAGGTTTGGGGGAAAAAAGAGGACTGTTCCATTTTCTCTAGGGTATCCCCACTTTTCTTTTCCATTAAGAAAGTACACACGGTAAACAGGGTAATCATCTCTCCCAGAGGTAGGAAGAAAGATTTGCTATAAGTAAATGCAAAAATATATAGGACCATTTCTGGAGCAGCAAATTTGTAACACTAAAATATAAAATCGAATGAATCCAAGTAACAGAAATGCAATAATAACAAGGATGATAACACTAACAATTATGATAGTGCTTTAGAATATATCCCCTTTAACCTGAAGAGTTCAATGAAATAAGGAATCCAAATTAAGTTTCTATAGTGATACAAGAAATTATATGATAAAATGTGTAATGATACTATTTTCAGATGAAATATAATTTTCTAAAGTTCCAGATGTAAGGCAGTGGAAAGTATTTTTTGTTTTGTTTTGTTTTGCATTAAGCCACCGAATTTAAGATAATTTGAAAGGTGAATTTAATGATGAGATTTATGCAGTAAAGATACAGAGTGGCCGTAGGTACATATTTTCCCAGTTGGTGATCAAGCAGAACTGAATTTCTTAGGCTGCTGTGGCTGATCTGCACTTGCATTAGAACCTCTGTGAAGTGACATGCATAATTAATCACCAATATTATTATTAATATCGCTTAACATAGAAGATGGATCATTCTGTATCTAAATTGCACCCTGCCTTGGCTGTTACCTAATTAAAAAAAAACTGAGACCAACAGTCAGAGAGAAATATTAATGGCATACAATTTAGTTTAAATCTTAGTTCACTAACAGATTGCAAAAGTAACTATGTTTTGCCATGAGGAAGACCTGTTATGTAAAGACCATTTCAGAACCAAGCCCCCTGCTCCTCAGATCAAATGAATGAATGTTCCATAGCAATATTTTTTATTCGATCTCAAGTTGTCCACTAAAGAATATTTAGCTATAGAGACTGAGAGAGAACAGTAAAGATACAAGTGCAAATTACAGGGTGAAATGAGGAATTTATTTTTAACCTCATGGAGAAGTGGACTTTAATGAGACACTACTTTAGGTTTGAAATGGAAGGTTTGCAGCAAGAAAAGAAATGTTGTTGTGATTACTAACCCAATCTTGTTTTTACAAGATGCTTTCTAAATGACTACAGCTCACATTTGGGTAATACTGAGCGGTTTACATGTGGAGCACTTATAAGTGAGTTATTTCATTTAATGTTCACTGCAACCTAACCATCTGCCAGGCAGGGCAGAAGTTACTACCCCCATTTTACAGATTAGGAAACAAATCATTCAGAGAAGACAAATGATGTCCTCAAAGTCACACAGTAAAATACCCGGCCTGATGTAAAGCCGGAAAAAAAAAGTTATTGTACTAGATGACTACTCCAGTCACTTCTAAACTTGCTATTTTAAAATAATGTTTTAAAAGCATTTTACATTAAGAAAGCACTGTATGGTTTATATACTGTTTCCTAATCTATTATCTCATTTGATCCTCATGACAATCTTCCAAGATAAGTATTATTATCTCTTATTTAAAGATGAAGACAGTGATGCTCAAAATTTTAAAGAATTTGTCCAAGGTCACCATTTTGAAGGCATGGCTGAAACTCAAACCCAGGTATTCTGAGCTTAAATTCAATATAAGATTCCATAATTCTTATTCTGAAATGTAGCTAAAATGTCAGTGGATGTCAAACTCGTAGGACTATTTGACTTTCATTAAGACACTTGGAATTTCAATGCCTTTAAAGAACCAGATAGATGAATCTGTCACAGAGAAATTTCAGGTACTTCCAGGGATAGGGGAAGGACTTCATTTTTGGCTAGGCTGCCTTTCCAAGTGTCCTAAACCTTAGTGTGTGGGCAGCTACCAACTGTGCTTAGGATACCTTGATGGGAATACCAACAATCTGATTTTACCATGCAAACAGAAAGAAACGAACAAAAAAAGTAAACATGCAAAACAAATGGTCAATAAACCTCTTTTTCTGGGAGAATGGAGCAGGAAGAGGCAGTAAAGAAGTCATTTATCATTTTAAAGGTGGCTGTGTCTCTTTAAATGCAATCTGTAATGACTTATGACTCCAGCGACCCTTCTTGATTACTGCCTGTTGCCATTCATTATCACCATGGTAACAGCACTGTTGCCAGCTGTGTGCTTGGTGGTAGGGTGGAGGCGGTGCTGTTGACTGGGGACAAGAGGCTAGTACATGTGGGACTCCGGATTTACAGTTTTTGTGTTTTTTTTTTTGTTTTTGTTGTCTTATTTTTTTGCTAGAGGAAAAGAATTATGGGGACATGGCTCCCTCTCTCCCACGGCAAGCCCCTCATTGGGGTGTAATCCAGAGGGGAACACCAGAACAGATGGTCTCAGTGCCCTTGTCTCTTTCTGGGAAGAAAATAAAATGAGATCAGAAACACTTAAGTCTGCATGATAATCCACCAGGATGCAGAAAGCGTGAGGAAAGGGCAAACTGTGTGCAAATTTCATTAACATAATTTCTCATGGAAACTCTTCAAGCACGTGAGCTAATCTTCTCAGTTGCCTCGTTCCTAAGCCTCTAGTGTATTGTATCTCCAAGAGTGATCTGCAAAATCCATCCAGCCTCCCCCTGCTGACTCAGACTTAATTTCAACCCTATCTTCTTTCTAATTTGGTTTTCTGCCCCTCTCTTCACTCCCTCTTATTCATACGTGTCCCTTAGCCTTGTATGCCTAACTGCTTTCTTTCATATCTAATGAATGATCCTAGCAAGATAGATTACGGAGAGAAGAAGACACAATCTATCCCAACCTCCTCCTGTCATATATACAAAACAAACAAACAAACAAACAAAAGACAAACAATCTGACATCCAAAGTGGTTTCAAGAGCTCCCCAAAGCCACTCAGAGATTTCTTGGTGGAGTCAGTACTAAAACTCAGGTGTCCGAATTCTAAGCCCGGCGCTGCTTCTAATTCATGGTGTTGCTCTATTGTATTTTCCCCTCACTTCTTGGGCTATTCACTGCCGCAAAAAAAAAAGTATAGTCAAATCTCAGTTCTCTAGTCCAATTATTATTTAGTGTGGAGTGATCTTTGCTTTTACAGAGTGTTTCTCTCTGCAGAACTTGGTTTGCTCCAGAGACATCAGAGGATTCATTCTCATGAGATAATCAAGGAGGAGGGGAGTAGGGCCAAAATAATTTAGTTATCTTTCCATGTTATTTAGAGTAAGCATTAAAGTCCTAGGACATGGAAAAGCTCAAAATGGAAATGTAAAGAAGTACTAAAAATTCAGGATTTGATCACTGCACTGCTGAGCTCTGCTTGGGGGAATGAGAAATACCAGCCCTGGGTTTGCTACAAAAATGTTTTGCAACATTATTTGGTTAGCAAAGGGATTTTTTACTCATGACATTACTTTTGACTTCCAAGATCTCTGGAGAACACCTACGATCAATGCCTGGAATTAAGACAGAAGCAGGCTGGTAGAGTAAAAATTACAAAGAACTTGGAGACTGTTGATCTGGACCATGTCCTGCTTCTGCAGCTGAGCTTGCCATGAAGCTGGGATTAAGCCCCTTCCACTCCTGGACCTCTATGTCTTTGTTTGTGATGACAGGTTGTGGGCCAGAGTTAGAAACATTAGAAGCCCTAGAAAACCTTTTCCAACCTCAGCCTAAAAGTAATGATAATAGCAGAAGCATGAATTGCTACGCTTTATTTAGCCCTACTGTGTACAGTATGTTCTCGGATAATGTCATTTCGTTAACATCATTTTGTTATAATGATGAGATGCCATAAGAACTTAACTCCTGATTATATCAATTAGCCTATGGTAAATTTGTTTCCTCATATGCTGTTTTGCTGCAGTTCCAAGAAACTATCGACAACATTAAGTGAGGACTTACTGTACCTATAGACTTTGTAAGCATTAACATCCCGTTAATTCTTACAACCTCTCACATGGGTAGATATTGTTATCCCAACTCTGAAATAAGGAGTGGTTTCAGAGATTAAGGAATTTGCCTAGAATCATTAAACATTTGTTTAAACAGCAGAGCTAGGATTCACACACAGGTCTATCAGGCCAATACATTTGCCAAGTGACAATGTCTTTGAATATTCTATAGTTTTCTATATTCTATAGCTATCCTCTCTGACTTTTAAAAATTCATTCATTCATCCATTCATTCATTTACTCTATCAGTATTTATATACAACTTATTTCTTTGTAATGTTTCAATTTCAGACTCACACAGGGAAATGAATACTTTTACCACCTTTCTTGAAGGTGATTTGTCCCATAATGCATGGGCTAACTGATATAAACAAGAGTTAAGTTCCTATGGCATCTCATCAACTTTATAATGAAACAACGTTGAACAAAACAACATTATTTGAGGACCTGCTGTATATAGTTCGGTCTTGCTGTTTTGTCCATTCTGAAAATACTTTTTAAATGGAATATTGAGATAATTTATATTTGATATAATTATTAATATGATTTGGTTTAAGTCTACTACTTGCTATTTTCTTAATATTTGTTCCATCTGTTCTTTAGTCTCCTTTTCCTCTTCTGATTTCCTTTGGGCTGATTGAGTATTTTACATGACTTTGTTTTATCTCTTTTGTTGGCATTTTAGATAATGCTCTTGCTGTGTAATTTGATGATTGTTTTAGGGCTTTATACTATAACTTATCACTGTCTACCTTCAAATGACATTACCACTTCATGTAATAGAAGAACCTTACAATAATAGTATGCTTTAATGTCTCTTTTCCCTGACCTTTGTTCTGTTTTGTCCACAGTAAACTGAGAGAAGGAACAATATGCAACCTTTTAAGGAGCTGGGAATATCATGATGAACAAAAGAGACAAGAACCCTGTTTTCCTGAAAGTCACAGTCTATTTTACATACATAGTGAACAGTAATGAGATAAGTATGCATGGAACTCTAGATAGAGGTTAATGCTCTGACGAAAACAAATAGGACAGCGGGGTAAAGCCAGTTTAGATGGCTTCCCTGACATTTAGTCTGCTGACCTGAAGCATAAGAATGAATCAGCCATTCAAAGAGCTGGGGGAGAAGGATGTCAGGAAGAAAAAGGGCAGAGTTCTGAGGAGGGAAAGAGCTTGGTGTGTTTGAGAAAGAGCAAGAAGATTGGAGACAAGGTACGCATGAGTCCTAGAAAGCAAAGAAGAAGGTGGGAGGAGGTCTGGTCAGAGAGGTAGGCAGGAGCCACATGGGTACAACCTCTAAGGTCATGGGGCTCCATTTTAAATGTGAGGAGACATCCAGAGAATTTAAAAATATATAACCAAGATGTAAGTATGCGAATACACACTCTCGGGAGTATAAACATGAAATAGTTTTAACTCTTCGATTGTCCCAACTGGGGTCTGCAGAAGTCTCTAAACAACATCTTAGTCTTTTTCCTTTAGATTCGAGGCCACTCTCAGATATTAGAACCCTCTAGCTATTATATTTAATTCTTTGTCCCAGCTGCTTTAATATTAATCGCAAACACTCTTTTGTCTTCTCACCTCCCCAGTATAGACTAGATCTATCCAAGGCTCTAGGGCAGTGGCCAGCAAAGCTTCACTGTAAAGGGACAAACGGTAAATACTTTAGGCTTTGTAGGCCGTATGTTTTATGTCACGACTACTCATCTCTGCCTTCGTAATGTGAAAGCTGCCATGGACAATACATAAAAGAATGAGTGTTGCTTTATTCCAATAATACTTTATTCATAGACAGTGAAATTTTAATTTTATGTAATTTTCAGAAGTCTTGAATTTATAGTCTTCTTTTTATATTTGATTCTAACCTAGCTCATAGGCCAAATGGAATTAATGCAGGATTTGGCTCTCTGGCCACAGCTTTTAGATCCTTGCTGTTGTGATTTGGAGTTAGAAGAGGTATATGGCATAGGTCAACTTTTTACACAACTTATCTCTCCTCTGTGTTTATGTCTCCTGTCTAGTGAGCAGGGCCAGGGGAGATAGATGGTTTCTATACGATAGCCCATGGTCGATTTGCTTTATTTTCGCTGTTGGATATTACTACTCTTCAGGCTAACACTGAATGGGAGTAGCAGAAACTGTCACTGTCCATCCACATCCTCTCAGCCTATATCTTTTTCATGTAAGTTGGCTGACTTCCAACTGCCAGCAACTATATCCCTTTGCTTGGCCATTTCTCTGGCTGCCAGAGCCTACTCTTCCTATTCACTAGTAGGTTGAAAGTTCTGGGGAATTAATAATCTTCAAGAACAGCCCTCAAGTTTTTCTCAAGGAACAATTGATAGGAGGGTTTGGATAAAAACCCCAGCTTCCTTTCCTTGGGGATAATCTTGAGGCTTGTGTTCTACATTGGTCCCAGCAGGCTTTAGAGACAGTTGTCCTCAGTGGTAACTTGCTTGATAATTCATTCTTTATTGGTTACCTTCTTAACCTGGTTTTACTTCCCTACAGATGTTTTTTTAGGATCACTTCCTACTTGAACTTGAATCTCAAGGTCTGTTTCTAGGGGAATCCAAAGCAAGATAATGGGCTTCTACCCTCTGTATCAGCCAGTGTCCAATGCTGGTCCCTTTCTGGGACACATAATGGAAGGTTTAGAGGTCTCCAGTGGGGTCTGTCTGTGAATGATTATAAGTGAATATTATCTGGGAAAAATCTGACTTAAGCCCACATGGCTCTAGAGGAAAGAAATAGGGTTATCAAATATTATAGAAGGTATAGTTCAGATAAGAAGAGTTTTCACAATTATAGTTATCATGTTCTACCTCATGAGTCAGTGACCTACCAGTCATTGGAAAAATCCACACAAAATTTGACTGGTGACTTCTTGATAAAAATATTAAAGAGTATCCCATAATCTGATTGAGATAAACTGGCATATGCTTTAAGCTTACTTCACATTCTTGCATTCTCATATCCTAAAGTACTGAGAAAGGCAAACAAACCAAATGTCAAAAATTCATGCATCACAGAAAAGAATCTTTATCAAAATGTGATGACGGAGTTTAGGAAATTGTTCCTTATCCAAAACCTTATAACTCATTTCACAAGATAGTTTCCCAAAGATCCTAAAATTGTTGACGTGGAGAACCCAGCCTGGTACCTCTTCATTCCTGAACTTATTCAGTGTTGGACAACCATAATCTCTCCCAGGAAGAATTACAGCACTATTATCTTGCCCTTCAATGTTTCTTTTCTCTCCTACTTTTTACCAAAAACTGTGGATGAAAAAAAAAAAAAAGACCCACAAATTTATTGCTCTAAAAATCATGTTAAGTATTTATTGAGGAGATTCTCTAGTTGTCACCACCAACTGCAAACCACAGTTAAGTTATAAATCTTACTAGTGTCATACTCATTGAAGAGAACTGTCTGACTTGGGCACATGGATAGCAGATCTTCCTTATTCGTTAGAGAATGGGATTTTAAAATTTCATGTGGAAACTGGCAAGGATGATGAAGATTAGGGGTTGACCAAAAAGTATTGGAAAGAGAATACATCATTTTAGAGTCTTAAGCAATGGTGTTAGAGACATTTCAGAGAATGTCAGAACTAAATTTTGTGCTTCAGTTTTGAGAGAAAGGAAAGGAATAGCATATAAGCCAGGTGCCAGCTGACCAGTGTTCTTGTTCTAATTCTTCTCCTATTTAGCTGAATAACAACAGGTAAGTCTGTTTCCTTCACTAAGCTTCAATTTTCTCATCTGTGAAATAAAGGAACTGGACCACTTTCCTTTGCTAAGTTCTCATTAGCTTTAAAATTGTGTGATTTATAACTGTGTCTATTATTATCCTCTTCCAAAGTATTCTTCCTATACATTCACTTAATAATGTGAGATGAATACACATAAGCAATGGAGACAACTGGGTGAGTGCAGAGACCATAAAGAGTCAGTGCTGACGAAGCCTGAAGTGAGGGACAAAGTGTGGCTGCAGAGAGGGGATGAAACATCAGATTGTGAAAGACTTAAAAACACTGTTAAGGATGTTGGAGTTTATCATGCTGATGCAGAGGAATGACATGATCTTAACTTGTATATATTTTTGGATAGCTTGGAGGGAGACCAGACTGGAAACAGGGAGAGAGAGAGAGGCTATGACAGTCATCCAGGTGAGAAAAGGTGAGAATCAGAAACTGGATATAAAAGTGGAATGGAGAAAAGAGGGCTGTATCAGGTCCTGTGGCCAGGGTAACAGATTATCACAAATTTAGTGGCTTAAAATGACTGTGAGAGTTCTGAAGACGAAGCTTAAAATGGAGATGTTGGCAGGGCCATGCTCTCTCCAGGGTTTCTTGGGGAAAATCCATTCCTTGCCTCTTTCGGGTTCTAGTGGCTGTTGGCACTCCGTGGTGTTCCTTGGGTTGCAGTGGCATCACTCCATCCTCTGCCTTCACATCATCTCTCTTCTGTTGTCTTAAATCTCCCTCCATGTTCCTCTTATAAGGATTTTTGTTTGCCATTTAAGACCCACGTGTAATATCCAGAATGTTCTCCTCATCTCAAGATCGTTAGCTTAACCACACTTGCAAATATCTTTTTTTTTCCCCAAATAAGATAACATTTACTGGGTCCAGGGATTAGGGTATAAACATATCTTTGTGGGGGTACAATTCAGCTCACTATAATGACAGATAATAGAGATATATAGGTTGGAAAAGTTTTAAGATCAAGAAGGGTCAGGTAGAAAAGTCAAGTCTGATATACGCAGTTCCAGCCTGTATAACTGGGTGAATAGTAAGGCCACCAACTGAAATAGAAAATAGTAAAGAAGGGGCAGTTTTGAAAATTATGATGATGAGTCTGATTGGACCTAATGAGTTTGAGTTGCTCCTAGCCATCTAAGTGAAGACATATGATCTTGATGTTAAAGAAAGAAGTGTGATAGAAGACACTTATTTGGGAGTCCCTAACTACAAATCATCCCGGAAGCCAATGAGTTCTTTGAACGTGCAGTAACATGAGCAATAGATCAATGATGTAACCCTAGGGAACACCAACTTGCAAGAGGTAAAAAAAAAAGTTCAAGGAAGCATAATAGAAACTTAAAGTAGGCAGAGAAAAATAGTCACATAGTAAAAGGGAAGGCCATTAAATACATAGCCATGGATGCCAGAGGAAAATAAAATATCAAGACCTAAATATTCTATAATGTTAAATTCAACAGACTCCTAATAATAATAATTGGCATATCTTGACTATTAGGTCTTGTGCTAAACACTCTACATGCATCCTGAAATCCTCATACCTATCTTGTGACATAGGTGCTATGATTCTACTTGTAGACCTGAACTAAGGGTTATAGTAAAGGTCTGGATCCGAGATCACAAAGCTAATCAGTTGCAGAACTCAGATTCAAATGCAGGTCTGTCTGACTTGAGGACATATGATCTTAGGATATCTCTATACTTTTGAAGAGTAGCTGGAGAGTGAACAGAAGAGGGGAGGAAAAGGACATGAATGTAGCAAGTGTTCACTTGTCTTGCTAAAGATTGGCCGATAAAGGACATAGACTGAATGATTAATAGAGAGTAACTATAGGTCAGAATATTTCTTAAAGGATATGTGATAGCAGAGCATGTTTATAGTACAAAGCAGAAAGGTCTTAAAAGGAAATGATTAAGTATAAAGAGAAAGGGTATTATTGATTTGTTGCCTCGAGGTTGTGGGAGAGGGAAGGGGTTCAAAGGCATAGCACAGGTGTTGTATTAGGTTTTGATCTCATCTTTCTCAACTGAAAAGTATAGACAATAAATCCACCACTTATAAAATAGTTGCACAGATTAAATAAAATAAAGTTCTGGGAGCACTTGGTAAACTGTTAATTACCATACTAATTATTGGTTTGTTAACTTTAAAAAAATACACACAGGAGATGAATTGGTTGGTAAAGGACAACAAAGAAATAGAAGATACCTATTCATGTGGATGAGTAAGTTCTCTAAGCTGCAGATGACAAGAGATAAATGGAGAGTGAAGGCATCTTAAATCATAGAAACTGTGTTTCTTGGGAAACTAAGTGGAGCTGTTATATTTTTCTTGCCTTTGCCTGTCTTCTCACAAGAGATAAATCCAACCTAGGAACATTTCAGCTGAGGACAGAAGGGGAAGTATCAGTTTTCATGTAAGGCAGTCCCCCCTTACCCAAGACCCCCAGTGGATGCCTGGAACCCAGATAATACTGAACCCTATATATACATATATACACAATAAGTTTTCACTTAACATCTTAATAGCTTCTTGGAAACCATGACACTAAGTGAAATAACCTTATAATGAAACCAGTTTTACCATAAGCTAATAGATATAAATAAGAGTTACATCCCTACGGCATATTTCTGGTTACAGGAACATCATTAAACTTCTAAATAAAGACCCCAAACACTTCTAATATTAAACACTGACATAAATGTGAGCCACATATACATTTAAGAGAGATGAATAAAAACGAGTGAGATAATTATTTTTCCAGTCTGCTTACTCCAGTTCAGGGTCACGAGTGGCTGGAGCCTGTCCTGGCAGCTCAGGACACCCTGGTGGGAACTCACCCTGCACAGGACGCCTTTCCATCACAGGCTGCACTCACACCCATACCCACACTCACTCAGACTGGGATAATTAAGTCCCTTCGTTTCACCTAATGTGAGCATTTTTGGAATGTGGCATGAAACCGGAGTCCCTGGAGGAAATGCATGCAGACATGGGAAATGTGCACGCTCCACACAGACAGTGGCCTGGACCGCAAATTGATATTTTTTTCTCATCAATTTTATAACAAAATGATGTTGAATGAAACAACACTATTTGAAAACCTGCTGCATACCTTTTTAGTTCATATCTCCCATCCATAAATTCAATGCCTTTTCCATCTTAACTAAGCACCTATCACACACTGTGGCCATAACCTTTGCAATTCGAAGCGTGGCAACAAAACTAGCACAAATTTCTTTTTCCTTCTTCACGATGCCAAGGATAGATTTGTTCTTACCGTAGAGCTTACCTCGGCAAAACTTTCTTTCTCTTCAAGTTGAGAATGTTCACCTTTTCATTTAAAGGAAGCACTTTACGGTTTCTCGTTGGCATATCCGAATTGCCAGCATCGCTACTCTGGCGCTTCGGCGGCATGACGCAGTAACATAAGGGTGACTTGAACAAAAGCTCTGCGATACCGCGACAGTCCATCTGATAACCAACGTGACGCCTGCGTGACTAACGGGCGGGGAGCGTGTAGAACGTGGAGACGCTGAACGAAGGGGCGAGTCACGCCCAGGATCGCGCGAGATTTCCTCACGCTACTCAGGACGGCATGCACTGTAAAATTTATGAATTGTTTATTTCCGGAATTTCCTATTCTCAGACAACACTTGACCACGGGTAACTGAAATTTTGGAAAGTGCAATAGTAGATAAGAGGGGACTACTGTATAGGCTTGTGGGAAACAAGGTTGGATTAGGTGTACTGGGAAGTGTTTAACCACTGGTTCTTCAGGTGGAAAAAGCCCTGATGTTTCCTGATTTCCTGGGAAAATCACTCCCACCATCGCAGATTTCAATCTGCCAAGTGAAAGGGGAATTGGGAAGAGATGTGCATACTCTCCCCGTGAGCCTGCACGAACAGGCTCCAGCACCTGCTGTAAAGGAAATGTGTGGTTAAAAGCACATATTTTGATTCACATTTTCAGAGATGGAAACAGAAGGGGAAGTATCAGTTTTCAGTCACGCAGGAGTCACCTTGGTTATCTCTTAAATGTATATGTGGCTCACATTTATGTCAATGTCATGGCTCGGCAAGATGGAATGGCTTGCCTAATTTTATACAGCTAGCCTATGGGGGAGAGAAGAGGTTAAAAACACTCATATATGCAAAACACAATGTGGCATATTTTATTTTTAATCTTGATTCAGGTATTGAAATTCCAAATCTCATATTCTTTCTGTAAATGTCTGTGATAATTTTTAGGCACTTCTGACGATTTCCACTCCACTCCCAGAGAGACATAATCAGAAGTGTCTGTTTTCAATATTCTTAACGTCCAAGAGGACCTGAGTGATTTATAAAATACTATTTCCCAAAACAGGCTTTGCATTTAAGGCAAATAGAGTTCAAAATATTAACTTTGTCATAAAGTTGATATTAAGAAAATTGTGCTACAAGGAAGTAGTCTTTCTAATGCTGAATCCCAGGGTTAGACAGACTTACACACTCAGTCACAGGTCATGTTTGGCCAAGACAGGTCTTTCTTTGTTGAAGCTTAGGACAATGAAAGCTGAGAAGCACATGTGCCCCCAAAAGCAGTTCACTCACACGTGGAAGAGAGAGAAGGGGAGGCTGCTTATGTCCAGTTCTTCCCAAACTCAGCAGATAGGTCACGCCAATTCCTCTTGTATGAGAATTAACCTCAATCCTTCTCAAACTTGTCCAAAAAATAGAAGAGGAAAAGTATACTCCATGAGACCCAGTAACTCTGATACCAAAGCCAGACAAAGACTTCACAAAAAAGAAAACGAGAGACCAGTATCCCTTATAAATATAGATGCAAATTCCTCAACAAAACACTAGCAACCAAATCCATCAGTATATAAGAAGGCTTATGCACTGTAAGGTAAGATTAACCTCGAGAATGCAAGATTGGCTCCACATATGAAAGTCGATTATTTAATATGCATATCACTAGAATAAAGGGGGGAAAATTCGCATGATCATCTCAATAGACGCAGAAAAATGTATTTGACAAAATCGAACACCCTTTCATAAGCACACTCAACAAACTAGAGGAGAGAGGCCAACTGCAAAATGCAAATGGGGCTTCCTTCACGTCAGACATGGGAAAAAGTCTCCTCCCTTAAAAAATCGTGTGAGTTTTGTCAATTAGCTTGATTCTTTGATACCTACTGGGAAAAGGCCACTTGGACATGGAAATTATTATGGCCAGAAAAAATAGAAGAAACATTTTCTTGAAGCAGACCTGGGTAGACTACACAGCATGACACAATTATATAAGTATTGGCTTTGAACTTTGAAATACTATCTATTAGCTATATGATCCTTGAGTATCTTAAGCTTTGTGAGACTCAGTTTCCTCATCTCATCTGTAGAATGATTATAGTGATTCTTATTTCCCAAGACTGTTATAGAATCAAGGTTGATATGCGTGAAGAGACTGGCCTGATGTTAAGCTCAGATTAGGCACTCCCTAATGATAGTTTTACTATCATTCACAGTTGTGGGGAGCAGAGTGACAGGATGGGAGGGGGAATCAAGTTGGCTAAGGGTTACCCACGTAAGAAGAATGGAATCTGCATAAACCCCAAGGAAATTAAATCACTACCTGAAAGAGATATCTGCACCTCTGTGTTCATCGCAACTTTATTCACAATAGCCAAGACATGGAAACAACCTTCATATCAGTTGATGGATTATATATATAGACAAACACACACACATATTATTTATCCATAAAAATAAGGAAATCCTGTCATTTGTAACAACATGGATGTACCTTGAGAGCATTATGCTAAGTGAAATAAGTCAGCCAGAGAAGAACAAATACTGTATGATTTCACTTATATGTGGAATCTAAAAAAGAAAAAAAATCTCATAGAAACAGAGTTGAATGATGGTTGCCAGGGGCTAGGGAGTGAGAAAAATGAGATGTTGGTCAAAGGGTATAAACTTCCAGTAGTAAGATGAATAAGTTCTGGGGATTTAACGTATGACGTGGAGACTATAGTTAACAGTACTGTATTGTATACTTGAAAGTTGTCAAGAGAGTAAGTCTTAAACGTTCTCACCACCAACCCAACTAAAAAAAAATGGTAATTTTCAGGTGAAGTATGGGTTAACTAACCTTAATGATTTTTCTAATCATTTTGCAATATTTATGTATATTAAACACATTAAACTTATGCAATATTATGTCAATTATATAGCAATAGAGCTGGGGAAAAAAAATAAGTGGAGTGGGACAGCCCTCAAAAGATAAAGGAAAAGAACTAGACATCCTCTCTAGTTTATTCTATGATAGGTCGTGTAATCCTGAGTAAGTCATTAATCAGATTCTGGCTTTCACTTCCTTCATTCCTAAAATTAAACAGGTGAGTTATGTGATCTTTGGAATCTCTTCTAACTCTAAAATTCTGCGGCTCTAAAAACTGGGAAATGGCAGGAAATAGAGGTGGAAGAAAGTCAAGTGCAACCTTTTTAAGCGTAGACCTTGCTTGAATACAAGCTGCAACGCCTTCCACCAAAGGTAACAAGGAAAGAACGTCAATGTGATGACATACTCTTTTTTGGCTCTAAAAGGCTTCCAGATTGTTTCTAATTTTAAACCACTTTCTGGAGGCCAAAGAGGTGCCTATGGACAGCTTGACGATAAATCTTTCAGCACACATAACTCTTCTTGTCATCTCAGTGTGAGGAACGTGAGCACTTCAAGCTTCCTCCTCCAGAGTCGTCAATCTGGCTCCTGTCACCAGCATCTGATTCATTATAAAAATATTTAATTATTCCAAGATGAATTGGCACAACGTCCAAAGAGAGGGAATAAGAGGAACAGGGGAGACGGAAAAGGCTCTTCGCAGGGGAGGCTTCTGCTTGGCTCAGAATCCAATAAACATTTTTAGCGGGAAGCCAAACTCAATGGTTTCCTTCATCATCGATATCACTAGCATCATTTTGGTAAAGTTCAGCAGTTAAGTTAATAACCCATTGATTCTTCCAGCCCCATAATTCTCTAAAATTGTCTTCTATGGGAATCTTTATTAATCCTCAATAGCTTCAGATAATCAAAGTCACAATTAAGGAACTGGTCATCTTATAGAACTTTTTCACTTCCAAGAAGTCAAACATAGGAGGCTTTTTTTTTTTTCTAATTACAAGTTTAAAAGAACTTTGATAGCTTCCTACACCTATTGGATAATGTTCAAAGCCCTCTCTAGTAAAGATCAATTGTCATTTGACTTCAACCTATTTTCCTTGCATCAAGATGTCTTCATTACTGTGAACTAATCAAGATTCCTGGCTTTATGTTCATTTTGTTCTGAAGAAAATTTTTTTTTTTAAAATATTCGTCCTTTAGAGTTTCTCAACTTCATGGCTAATGACTTTTGAGCCAAATAATTCTTTGTTTCGGAGTTGTTTGTACATATTAGGATGTTTTGCAGCATCCCTACCAAACTCCAAGATGTGACAAACAAAAATGTCCCCTGGGGATTAAAAATACCTTCAATTGAGAGCCAATGCTCCACTTGAAAAACTTCTAATCAAATCTTCAATGTCCAGTTCAAAGGTCACCTCTTCTGTAGAGCCTTTTCCAACTTCTCTAGGGAAACCAATTCGTTTCCTCTCATGACTCTATTATAACTATGATCGAGCAGGTTATGCTGTAATTATTTCTGTAAATGCTTGTCTGCTCAACTAAAATGAGCTCCTGTAGAGTAAGGGCTTAGTCTTATTCATCACTGTATTCTCATCTCCTAGCATAGTCCTAGAACTAGAACTACAGTTAATGATCAAAACTGATTAATTTATCCAATATTTACATCAGACCTATGAGGTAGAAAGAGCGAATATTACTTTTTGATTAGGCAAACAATATTTTTCATTGGGAAGATGCACTTCCAATTGTAAATGACAAGGATAAAATTCAAACTGGCCTGGAGAAAACAAAACCTGCAGTGGCTCATATGTCTAGAAAAAAATAAAAATCCAGATTTGGATCTCAGGCATAGCTAGATCCAGGTGACTAGACCCTGGTCATGAAAAACAATACATAGGTACTACAGATTGAGTGTTCAGAAATTTGAGTACAGAAGGTAAAAAAGTTTCAGCGAACTCGCCCAAAACTCAAGCAAGGACTGAGGATGAGAGAAAATGACAATGTGGATTTCATTCAACTTTGCTTTAACCTCAGTTCTCCTAAACATCTGTAAGCAGAGAAAAGGATGTATTTGAGATAAAGACTCATGTCTAACTTTCATCTCTGTTACAGATCATATCCTGTGCAAAGTCTGATGTTTTCAGGTCAAAGGAATGTAGAACTTTGTGATTTTATAGTCCAAGCTGTATCAGTTTCCAAGAATAACTTAATTTAAGCAATAATTCTGGTATTTATTGATCCATATCACCCAAACTTAATGTTTGAATTCTGTGTGTTGAACTACTCACTGCACCAGTGATGAGTCATTCTTCTCTGGTTTTTGACTGAATAGTAGGCCTTTTAGGAATTTAAAAAATATATAAATTTTTAATTTATGTTCTGTTAGGGGTTTTTCCTGAGGGAAAGTCTAGTCATAGACCACACAGCAGCATAGCTGGAACTTACAATTAGATCTCTTGACATAAGAGTGATGAGTTTTCTTTATCAATATAATGTGAATTAAAAGTTGGTAAACTTCACAGGAAGAGAATACCATAGATGGGGCAGGTAGATGAATCGCCTGGGACACAGATCAGATGAGAGTTTTCCAGGGATTGAGAAAAGGTTGAAATTTGGAGGTACCATACAAGGCAGCTCTTTCTTGGAACAAGACTTTCCAAAAAGCCATATTGTACAAATCTCTGAGCTGAGAAAACCATATAAATTAGAAATGCTCAGACTAGAAGTATGGCAATGTAGACTCTATCTACCTTGGTAGGACTTTAGTTAAGTCACAGAATCATAGGAAATCAGAGCTAGAAGAGATTTTAACCATAAGTTGCAAGCCTCTCTCTCATTTGTGATGGTTAGATATTGGTCTAGAGACAATGGTGTCTGGGTTTGTATCATGGCAGAGTCAGAATGAGAGGCAAAATGTGTCACCAGTGTACTTGCAAACCAGTATTTCCTTTGATGTTCATCATAGTCCTGCTCTAAAGGTGATATTATCATTTTCTCCACTTAAGAATCAATACCATCTATATCCAGAATGACTTAACCAACCTTCTTTAGTAAATATCAGAGTAGAAATTTTATCTCTGGAATGGACCTCCATATTATAAGCTTAGATATTTCTTTCAGTACTGTCTATAAAATAAGACCGAGGGGTCTACCTGTCCTAGAATTGGTAACAGCTCCCTCTGCCTAATGAACCCTTGCTCAGACCCCATTCCATGTGCCATCCTGGGCTTATGTGAAAGCAGTTTCC
The DNA here is from genome assembly GCF_902729225.1 of Pteropus medius. NCBI lineage: Eukaryota > Metazoa > Chordata > Mammalia > Chiroptera > Pteropodidae > Pteropus > Pteropus medius. Next base: position 3,736,904 of record NW_024342647.1, on the reverse strand, counting down.
TGGGAGAGCCAAGGCAGATGCACTCTGAAGAAGGAGCTTTTGGGGAAGGCAAGGAATGATCTAATAATAAGTGTACACTATGAATCCAAATGTGCTTAGCCTTTTAGTCACATCATCCCATTTAATTATCACAATCATCTGCTGATTAAATTTTCTGTTGCTTTACAAATGAAGAAACTGAGGTTCCGAGCAACAGCATACCCAACTCAGGCTCACTCAGTCATCAAATAGAGATTCAAATCTATATCGATGTGTGGTGCCAAATCTGCCCTCTACCTATGCTCCCTCTGCGCAATGCTATTGAGAGTTAACAGAGTAGGAGCAAAGGTAGCCTGATTGATTTTCCTAGTAAGACTAAGATTAAATTCTCACAGTTCTCTAGCCATCTGTTCACCTCTCGTTGGCCTTTCAACTTCAGCATCCTCAGTTTTCTACATGAAGCTGAAATCGAACTGAAGCCCAGTCATAGCACCACATTCAACCTTCCTTCTCCGGACTCAACGTTTCTTCCTGCCTAATGGAAAGTGATTGCTGATCTCTGTACTAGACTCAGGACAGCAGCATGCCCTTTCTCATTTTCTGGAAATACACGCCTACCAACGGCTCCTTTACTTTTTTGAGTTACATTATTTTATAGCAGCTTTAGGGAAGGTATGGAGAATGTTTTTAAAACTAAAAGTAAGAGTTGGTGATAGTTGAATGGAAGTCATTCATATTGTGTTGGAAAACAAATGGTCTATAAATGAGCTACATATCTGGGTCCTAATCTAGGACCCATAACTGCCTCTTACTAGTTATATGACGGTAAGCAAAATCTTCAACCACTCTGAGCTTCTATTTCCTCGTCTAAAAATAAAAAAAGAGGATGATAGTATGACTTTATCTTTGATATAATAATAATACACACCCAATGATACATTTGTCTTGAAGATTAAGTGACATAAAATAGTTGTATCCTTAGTACTGACCCATAATATGATATATCCCTACTAGCTGGGGAAGTTTACCATTTTGAAACTCAATTTTACTCCGCTGCAAAATAAGGATAATATTCTCTTGTGGGACTACAGAGGTTATAAAATAAGATATATAGAAAAGCACCTAGTAAATGCTAGTGGGTGTTTAATGTATGCAAATTGGCAAATGTTAAGAAAAAGACAAATTTATACATTTATGCTTTCTGTGCCTCCTTTCCCCTAATCTGTAGCCTGTATCCAACTCCTGGATAACCACATTCTTAGAATTATTTGCAGTAGAGAAGCACTCAGGCTAGGTTCCCATGCATATGAAACTCAATCATAGAGCCAGGGAGATGAGTTTAAATGCCATGGTTCTCAAAGGAAATAATCAGAGACGTGCACTTGTCTGATCATCACAGTGTTGTTTCAGTATTAAAATGTCATTAAAACCCACAATCTACCAGCAGAGAACTGTAAATTAAATTGTGAAATATCTACATAATTAAATCTTATACAGCCAATAAAAAAGCATCTTTTGTAGAATGTTTGACAAACTTCTCTGATCACAGGAGTCTCTGGGGTAATTTATAAAAGCATAGGCCTAATCCTAGACTTAATGAATCAAAATCTCCAGGAGAGGAGACTGAAAATATGTATTTTTTATCAGGTGCCCCAGGTGATTTTTATAATCAAGCAAATTTATGAAATTTTGTTATAGAAAATGTATTTTTTAATGCTAAAAGAAAAAAAAATATCAGATGGTATGTACCATTTTTTAACATATTCACAAAAAGTAATAATAAAAAAATAAAAGCTCTATCTCAATGTTGAGATCATTTTTACACAGTTAAGAGCATTTAGTGTCCAAAGACCTGGTTCAAATCTCAGAACTGCTATTTCTAGCTGTGCATCACTGGGCGAGTACTGAAACCCGCTATGCCTTAGTCCCCATCTTTAAAATGGGGAAAATAAAAGTACATATTTTATGTGTCATTGTGAGGATAACATTACAATAAATACAGTTTACTGTTAATATCATTAGGACTACTTTCACTTCCAGTCACGAGGAAATAAGATAGTACGGAATTACTTTCTCATCACTACCCATTAGACAAACATAGGGAACAATAATTTGTAGGAATTTGCCAGCTGACAGCTGCCAAATTCATTCGGGGCTATCATCTCTAGTCTGCATCCTGGTGACAACCTTTTAAATTGTCTCCCTGCCTTCCTTTTTGATCACTACTGTCGATTTTCTACAATGTGGCCAGAGTGATCTTCCCTGTTTAAACTTGTCCGTGGCTCTCCATTGTAATAAACAAATTTGGCTTTTCCGAGAACTTCATTTCAGTCTCCTGCTTCCCCACCCAGCATGTCAATCTCTCTCTCTAGCTGTGTGCTCCGAGATGAGGAGGACATCTGTGTCTGTCTCTACTGTCTCTCTAGATTAACCTTAAAACAATGACTAATTGGATGTTTGGGTGTCTTTCCTGCTTTCCCTTCTGAAGCTCCCTATCCCATCCTGATCCTGTCACAGGACTTAACGATCGTCTCCATGTTAACGACTCCCAACACTGGATCTGTGTCCTGGAGTTATCATCAAATGCTGCCACCACTGACATCCTTCCGGGTTTCAGTTTCCCTGGGTGAAGTGTGACTTCCTGACCCACAGCAAGGTAATGTCCTCATATATCTCTTGCCAAAATCACAGAGAAACAAACCCTTGCTATCTCTTGGCTGCCCAAGGAGCTTTTATGTTCTGTCCTAGAAATCCGGCCTCCACATTTCTTTACAGCTCATTGGCCATGAAGTTATGATTGACATGCACCTCATGCAATGGCTGATGAAACCTACTGTAGGTTTCAAATAACACTCAAACTCTAAAGGTTTGACCTGAGAAATGCATGAACTCTTCTAGTTCCTTAGAGCTTCATCTTCTAAGGACAGAGGGAGAGAGTCAGTTATAACTGACTGTCTCATGGATGAGGGACTACCCAGGCAGGCACTGAGAGTAGAAACAGATATACCAAGCAAAGGGTTATAGTCTAAAGCAGGGGGTGGCAACACCTCAGAGGAATGCGGCCCCAAAAGACACCCAGAAGTGTGCCAGATCCCGACAGGCCCTGAGAAGCCAAAAGAGTCTCTGATAAGATATGAGAAGCCACGACAGCCTGTGACTGGTCCTAAGGTGTTCTGGGAAGCCCCTGAGAGATTGTTAGGCTCCCGAAAATTCCAAAAGTGATTGATCAAAAGTCAAGACCAGAATTCATGAGTTACAGACACAGAGCTACCTTGATAGGACCTTAGAGAGAGACAGGTGCAAGAAGTAATAAAAAGACCCAAGGTGCATTGACAGGTAATGACAGAGCAAAGATGAGCCTCAGATGGAGACGCTGTTTAAACATATCTCAGTGTCTTAAGACCCAAACACTTTCCCATGACCCTCAGAATCTGCTCTGTGTTTGCAACTTCAGCCTCTTCTCATTCATGCTCTCAGTCTCTATGCAGAGAGTTCCTCGTACTCTCTTAGCTAAAGGCCTCAGAATCTTCTGTTCCCTAATCGCCTCATCCTTCAGCTGGGCAGTTCTCACTCATCTGCCAGGGCTGTTTACTCCCTTTCATCTGAAAGTGGTACCTGATCCCTCCAGGTGCCTCTCTCCACCTTCATGTTCCATCACCACACTGCGGTAGATGGAATAAAAGACAGTGACAAGCTCTAAGAAATGGTGCCGGCACCCAAGAGGACCTAAAAAGTAGTTACCTCCCTGGGGGAACTGATAAGCAGAGGTGGCGGGTGGCAGGAGGTCGGGAGCAGTGGTGGGGAGAATGTAGCAGGCCTAGTGTGAGGCGGGAAGAACCTCTGAGAAGAGGTCAGAAGCAGAAACACAAGGAGAAGAACACTGGCCGGAGAAGATGCTTCGTGAAAAGCATGCAGAGGTGCATCAAAGCCACATACCAAGGAGAGTGGAACACGGCATGTATGCCATTAACAAAGAAGGTGGGCACTTCTGGGAGTGTGTGTGAGTCTGTGTGTGTGTGTGAGTGTGCGTGTCTGTGAGTGCGTATCTGTGTATGTGAGTCTATGTGTGTGTCTGTATGAGTGTCTATGTGTATGTGTCTGAGTGTGTGTATGGGTATGTCAGTCTGTCTGTCCGTGTCTGTGTGTATGTGTGTGTCAGTGTGTGTATGTCTATATGTGTGTCTGTGTATGTCTGCATCTGTGTGTATGTGCATGTGTGTGTGTCTGTGTGTGCCTGTGTGTGTGTCTGTGTGTGTGTGTGTAAGGGGTGACAAAGGATCTGCAGATTTATAGGGAAAGCACCTACGTCATTCCTTCAGCATCTCCAGTCTTCAGCCTCGTCGAGGGCCATGTCCACATTCTGCCGTGGGCTTTCGTGGACCTTGGGATATTGACACCATAGCTCCAGGTCTGCATGGTCCTTACAGCTTGCAATCCCGGAGAGGAGAAAACATCTTCATGGATAATTCTGAAAAGCCCTGGCAGTGCTCTCAATAGCCGGGCTTGGGTTACGTACTGAACTTTGAACCAATCACAGAGTCCAGGATGAGAGGAGTGAGGGTGTCTGTAATCGGCCTGGCCTGGACCACGGCAGCCTCTTCTGCTCTAGGCTTTGACAGGGAAAGGTGTTCAGCCACATGTCCAAGTAACACGTCCAACATTATACAACGAGACTGTTCACGGTCTTTGTACCGCTATTTTGTTGAGACTTTTGTATGCACCCAGGCTCACAAAGGTCCATGAGAGAATTTAGAACTTTAAAATTAAGTCAGAAAGAGCCTTGGGCAGCTCTGAGCAAGACCCAGGTAAGCGTAAACCAGCAGCAAATGCACACTGTCTTTGTGCCATCTCACACGCAAGTCGACAGTCACTTTGGTCTGCCCATCCCTTCAGGGTCTGAAGGGGTTTGCTATTTATTAACTTTTTATGTCCCATTATTTTCCTCTCATTTAGAGCCAGGAAAATTACAGGCAGGTAGCCAAGTGCCAGAACAGCCTCAGGGAGACTTGCCGATTGAAGGGACATTTTCAGGTCTCACAGCTGGACTTGGCCACATAATGTTGGGTGACCTTGGGCCAGTCACTTAATCTCTCTGGGTTTCTTTGCTCTCTGCTCTTGAAGAAGAACTAATCCATTTTTGCCTTCTCCCTGCATGTAAAGTCTGGACTAGAGAAAGCTTAGGTGGCAGGAAGTCTGGTTGCATGCCAGATGGATAATTTGCGTGCTCTTAAATGACTGTTTTTTTCATCCACACTCACCTGGTGCCCTGATTCTCCACTGCTTTTGCTATCCTTGGGTAATGAGCTGTTGCTTTTGGCTTATGAAATATTCAGTGAAATAAATTCTCTCTGGGTTATGTGGGTGGGTTAGGAGAAATAGGTGAAAACAGGAAAAAAAGGGAAAATGGAATAAAGTCTTTGGAAAATATAAAAGTTTCATTTCTGGCTGCAGGTTTGATCACCAGCACCAAAAAGAGAGTTTATTTATGTATGTCCAGAACTACTAAGAAGGTTTTACTGTGATTGGATTGAGTTATCTGCTCTGTTCATTCTCTGCCTAAGGAGCCGAATTAACAGAGATATGGCCAACATAAGGGAGACTTAGGAACCTTTCTGGATGTTCTACAACTTGAATAATTTATCCCTAGATTACTGTACACAATTTGGGTTTAAAATTTAAAAAGTCAGATGCTGCCACCTAAGAAGTAATTATTAACTAATTTACTGAACAGACATTTCCTGAGCAGCCAGGTGAGGTTATTTACTCATTTAACGAATGCATACATCCTGAGAGCCTCTCATGCGTACTCTTCTATCCCCCTGGGAGCACCAGGAAGCCCAAAACACAGACAGTATCATCCCTCACGGTGCCTCAGTTCTAGTGGAAGGAGATAAGCACACATGTTGAACAGATACACAAATAGGATAATTTCAGAGACTGGTGCCTGATCTGCAGAAAATAAAACAGGTGAAAAGTGACTGGTGCTGGACCTGGTGTAGACACGGTGATCGGCCGATACCTTGCCAAGAAGACAGTGCTTGAAATGAGAGCTGAAAGCTAAGGCACGTGGATCTCAGAATGAAGAGCTGGGTAAGTGGAACCGAAAACTAGTAAGTAATCTCAGTTTCCAGCCTGTCATTAAAAAAAAAAATTCTTTCCTGGCCTGTCCATCTCTCTAGAGCCTCGATGAATTTGATTTTTATTAACTTTTTGTTTCATATCTAGCCTTTCATTCAGAGCTGGGTTGGTTTGGGGCACAGTGAAGGAGAGCAGCAAGTAGAAAGGCCTGAGATGGGAAAAAAAAAAAAAAACTTCGAGGAATAAAAGAAAGCTCAGTGTGTGAGGATAAGGGTGAGAACGGATGAGGCTGAAGACCAAAAAGGGGCCAGATTGGCAGAACCTAGTCCTGGTGTTGTGGTGGGGAGTTTTGATCTCATTTGTAAATTTGGGATGTTTGACATAGAAGAGTAGCATAATCTGATTTATAAGAAGATTTGGCTGCTGTATGGACACTGACTGCAGGATGAGAAGGATGGGAGTGTTTCCCCTTATGAAGCTCATGGTCTCATAAAAGAGAGAGACGTAAACATTTGACCAGATGATTATGTGACATGGGATGTCATTATGGGATGATTCAAAATATGCTGAATGAATTTTCCAGAGCACAATAAAAACCAAGGTGCACAATCCAATCTAATCTATTTACCGATAATTGTATCCTATTAAGGAGTCAAAACTTTAGGGGAATACCTGAGTAGAACACATACAAAGTGATGGGAATACCACAGAGGTTGGAGTGATCAATTCTGTCTAGGGGAACGAACAGTAGTGTCTTGATAGAGATGGCATTCCTACTTCATTCTAAATAATAAATGGGCATCTTCCAATTAGATAGGAAAGGGTGAAACTTTTAGGCAGAGAGGACAATGTTAACAAAGACCCAGAGCCAGGAAATATCAGGGCATTAAGGGAAAGATGGTGAGAAGGATCCTTCTACAATATTAAGTGAGTACAGAATGGCTGGAGGTGAGTCTGGAAGGCTAGGCAGAGGTGACTTTGTAACAGGCTTCCTTGTCATTCTAAGGAGTCTGGACCTTATTCGAAGGCACCAGACTGTCACTGAAGCTTTTTTAAACTGAGGAATAACAGGGTTCTGCCTTGTGTTTTTGAAGGACTGCTCTGATGGCTGTGTGGATGCTATAGATTCAGTGAGATCGTAGTAGGGAAGTGGAGCCAAGTTTATGAGATGACAGCTGATGCTTAAAACAGAGATAAGGAAACCGTGAACTGAGACATAGCAATGCAAACTAGAGGAAGAGACAGAATATAGAAAATGTAATCTGGTACAAACACAATAGTTAATAATCAATGACATATGTATTTACCAGTGAGTAAGATCAGTGACAGAATAATTATTTTCTGGACTGGATGGTCTTCACTGCTGAAAAGTGTCCAAGTTAATGGGTCTATGATGGCCCAATGTGAATATTTCTCTTGTCATAGATAAATCATAGCCTCAGACCAAGACCATATTTGAATATCAAAGTGCCCTGCCAGTTTTTGGTAATAGTATGTCTTTTTAAAAATCAGAGTCTCTATTTCCACTTATTGGATGATCACTGAGGTCAGGGTTCTATATGGGAACATCACACATTCATATATTGTTTCGTGGTTTGTAAAATACTTTCGTGACCGTATTCTCAACTACCACAAGAATCTGGAGACATAAGGAGAGGGAGGACCACCATGCTCACCTCATAACCAGTGATGCCAAAGCTCCAAGAGAATAAGAGATTTGAATAAAACTCTGTAATCACTTTGCAGTGGAGCGTTCAAATTCAGCATTCTAGTCAAAACCTCCAGATCATCCACTACGTTGTGCAGCCTTTAAAATTAACTAGTAGGAAGTAGACTTGTTCCCTAAGGGCAGTAGAGGCACGCATTTTGTAATTCCTCCTTTCTCATATCTGGCAGACATCACGAACCCAACTCAATACTCTTTCCTCCTGCGCTTGGACTTTACCTAAGTCCTTCTAAACATGCTGCTCCAGGGAGCCACTAAATATTAATTGGGATTAGCTTTCAGATAAAACTTATTTCCCATCCTGGAGCTCTTGATCTCTAAGGTACATTCCAACTTTAAGTTCTGTGATTTTCTATTTAATGGTGATGATCCTAGAAACTCGATTTGATCCAACTAAAAATTCACTGAAGCCTATGATGTCCTGGGCCCTTTCTATTAATCATGTGAGGAAAATATCTTTCCCAGAGATTTGTGCTCACAGTCTAGTGGACGTGATAGGCAGATATACGACCCACGACCGAAGCCTAGTTTACACGCATAGGAAAATGTTATGTAAGAACAGAGGGGGCAGGAGCTACCATTGGTTGGGGATAAAGATGCTGCTAGAAAAAGACAAACCTGGAATTCCGGCGGGTAATGTGGCATCTGAGCAGAGCTTCAGGTGGAGGGAGTGAAGGAGGTGTTTTCGGCGTTGACCACCACTTGAGAAAAGACATCCAGGCGTAGAGAGGGTCGAATGTGCTAAACTAGAAACTTCCTAATGCAACCCATGTATGTACTGATGGACTAATTTTTTTTTTTTTTAATCTCAAGTTTAAAAAAAAGAAACAATGCTCCTTCTTAGGAAGCTTGCAGCCAAAAGAGAGAGAGGGGAGTCATGTTTTGGATATCAGAAAATTTGAGTTCTAGTTCTGATCCTAACTGCAAATTGAGAGGACATGCTCCTAAGATATCAGATTCAAAAGTTAAAAATACGTTGCATCTTCCTAAGTGTCTATCAATAGATGGATGGATAAATATGAAGTACATATATACAATGGCATGTTACTCAGCCATAAAATAGAATGAAATCTTGCCATTTGCAACAACATGAATGGACCCAGAGGGTACTGTGCTAAGTGAAATACGTCAGACAAAAACAAATACCATATGATTTCACTTCTATGTAGAATCTGAAAAACAAAATAAATGAACAAACAAAACAGAAACAAATTCATAGAAACAGAGAACATTTTGATGGTTACCAGATGGGAGGGTGGTTGGAAGGATGGGTGAAAAGGGGGAAGGGATTAAGGTATGCAAATTGCTAGTTATTGAAAACAGTCATGGGGATGTAAGACACAGCACAGGGAAGAGAGTCAATAATATTTTAATAACTATGGATGGTGTCAGAAGAGAGTACTGGACTTATTGGGGTGATCGTTTTATAAGTTATATAAATGTCTAATCGCTCTGTTGTATACCTGAAACTAGTATAATATTTTATGTCAACTGTAATTGAAAGTAAAAAAATTTTAAAAATAGGTTGCCTCTAAGTGCCACCCCTGCTTACTGCGGAGCAGTGTGTGGAGGAAATGGTTCAAGACACAGATGGCTTGATGGATTTGCAAGGTCTGGTAGGTGGGAGCTGAGAGCAGGGTAACACCAGTGCCGTATGTCTGCCACCCCCAGACAAGTCCATCTTCAAGGTCCCTATGAACTTCATACCCCTATGGTTCTACCACACCTCTGTACTATAGCTTAATGCAAAAGACAGCAGGGCAATGAAAGCAGGTAATGTATTCCATTTCAACAGGAAGAGAAGCACACACAATACTGGCAAGAAGAAAGGAAAGGTCCTGGCTACTTTGTTTTATTTTGAAATGTATTTTGAAAAATTCTCGGTCTTAGCATCAGCATCCTCAGTTCCTGGCCATCAGCCACAGTAAAATCAGTTCCTTCTGGTCCATTACGAATTAAATAATTATAACTCTATTCATCAGGAAAACATACGCAGAAGGGATGCATAAGCCAGCAATTAGTGTTGAGGCTTTGAGCCTTTCATTGACTAACTCTGAGGGCTTCCTGGTGACTATTTTATTTGTGATCACGAATACCCAAGCTTCTGGCTCTGTGCTTCCAAGGCAATGATTCTTCAAGTGGCTGCGTTGGGAGTACATGTCTGCTTACCCTCACTCCTGCCTTATTCTAGAATGTCTGACATTTGTGGAAAAAAGGATGCCAATAGGCCTTTGTGCTAAGCGACTTAGGGAGCACATATGACGTACCTGAGCAACTGCTGGGCATAGGAAGAGGTCTCCCTGAACACAGCATGTACTTTCCCATTTTCTGTGCATCTGTGATGATGAGAGTTTGGGCTGGACTATGCCTAACGATCTACAGACTAGAATGGGACTGAGCACAGAATTCTGTTGGGTTTCTGGTCACAGCAGCAGGGTGATTTTTCAGGCGATACCTATTCGGATTACAGTTCGAGGCTTCTGAAGTGAGGCTGAGAGTCCGTGGCTAAAGTCACCACTGCTTGTACACTGTGCGTGTCTGCCTTGTAATGCTTTTCCTGTGCTGTCCCTGTTGCATCTCAAATGCCATCCTCCCCTTTTATCTAGAGTCAGATTCTTTTATCTGGTAATGTGACTTGCCCTCTAAGAAGCTTTGTCTGAAAAGTCCGCCATGGCTTACATTTAATGTCATCAGCTGTTGACATATTTTTTTTGCTGCATGCTTGTGTTCAGGGATATAGAAAATCTAAATGTGAATTGTGAATGGAGTTGGGTGATGTCGGCTGTGCACATCTGCCCTGTGTGGCCATGTTGCTTTTCTTATTGCAATGTGTTCTGTGTCCATTTAGTATGTACTTCCAGATATTTTTAGAGTACCTAATCTGTGTAACCAAACCCTGTGCCTTGGGTTAAATGGGGGAAAGATTAAAACTGATGCATTTGTCTCTCTTTGTACGCTTGAAGTTCCACTAGTTATGTCTTAAGTTTGCTTAAAATGACCGGTCATCTGTCTGAATAGGACCTTAGTCATTTGGTTGAGTTAATTCTCTCATGCAGCTGAGAAACTAAGGCTGAGAGGAAAAGTGATGTGTCCAATGACACATAGATCATGTAGGCAAAAAACTAGTTCTGATTCCCATTCCAGGACTTCGTAGCTATATCCTCCAGAACACTAGCGCCGTGCTAGGAAGAGTAAAGATGGGGTCGGCAAGTAAATAAATGTAGGGTAACTAAGGAATCATTTATTTGCAGTATTTTCTGCTTCCTTCAACATGCATTTAAAGACTTACTACTATTTGCAAAGTGTGAAAAAAACACGGTCACTGCCATCTGCCAGTTCACTGCCTGCTGGGGAAGAGATATACACACACACATTGAATTTCCAGACAGTTTAGAATTTGGGTTAAATGCTACAATCACAGTAAGTGAAATGATACCTGTGCCTGACGGTCGGAGAGGTTAATTGTGCTTGGACATTCGAGCGAGTTTCTTTTGTGTGTATTACATGCCATGGCGTCGGCTCCAACTCCTGGCGACCCTATGAATGAGTGACATCCACAATGTCCTGCCCTCAACAGCCCTGCTCAGCTCCTGTAGACTCAGGCCTATGGCTTCTTTTATGAAGTCAATCCATCTCATGTTTGATCTTTTCCCACTGCCTTCTATTTCACCCAGCATTATCATCTTTTCCAAAGAAGCCTGCCTTTTCGTGATGTGCTAATAGTAGAAATTTTTCAGTTTTGTCATTTTTTGCCTCCCGCAAAGTTTCAGGCTAATTTGCTCGAGGACCCAGTCGTTCGTCTCTCTGGTGGTCCAGGGTCTCCGTGGGGCTCTCCTCCAACACCATATTTCAAATAAATCCGTTTTTTTTTTTTTTTCCTTATCAGACTTATTCACTGTTTGACCTTCATCTCTGTATATAGTAATTGGGAATACGAGGGTATGCATGTCTCTGGTGACAAACCTTTGCTCTTAATGATCTTCCCTAATTCTTCCATTGCTGCCCTTCTGAGACTTCTCTTGATTTCCTGGCCTCACACTCCATTATAATTGATGACTGAACCAATGTAAGCAAATTCTTTAACAATTTCGATATCTTCATTTTCTGCATTACAGTACAGGACTTAGAGGAGATTGGAGGGAGAGGCATTCCGTGAAAAGGACGAGCAGATGCAAAGTTGTACAGAAAGGATCCAAATATCTTTTGCAGGATATGCCAGCACTCTTTATAGGAATAAGAAGGTACCCCACTTACAATCTGTGAGAAGTCAGCCCTGGTCTTCCTCCACTTGGTGGACTCTAAGCTGTCTCTAGTTTTTGCAGTTTAAGTGGTTGCAGTGCTTGCTTGGGCCACACGATGGCAGTGCAAGGCCACAAAAGGATTGAGCAACCCCTAGTATTTTCAAAGAATATGTGTGGAAAAAAATGCCAGGAAAGAAAGGTGCCTCAGACCAGAGGCCAGAGCTACTGGGATGAGCTTCTAAGGAGAGGACAGTATCCTTAAAAGCTGGAAAGGGATACTGCCATCCCAAATCTCAGGTCTGTTCGGAATCTCTAGAAATAATTTAGATGTTTTCCGAGGTATGGCCCATGAAGAAAGAAGCCCTTTTGAGTTATACCTATTTTTAAAAATAAGAGGAGTTATAATACCCCACCCCCACTGTTCCTAAATGTTTTCCTCCTCTGTGGAGATTGTGTCTGTGATGGCTGAAGGGCAGTGGCTTGTTGCCACCTTGGATGAAGAAAGTGAGAAGTGATGGCAAAAAATGAGTTTAAATTCCACATATAGCATGTGATTTTTAACTTTTTCTATACACCTGAAAATTATATAATTGTATTAACCAATGTTACCCCAATAAACTTAAATAAATAGATAGATAGATAGATAGATAGATAGATAGATAGATAGATAGATAGATAGATGATAGATAGATAAAAAAGAGTTGACAGAGCTAAGAGAACATACGGTGAGCTCAGGACAGGGTCCCCTTCCCCAAACCCTTCCGTCTGGGCTTGCCTTGCCCAGGTCACTCCCTCAGTGTGTTTGCTTGTCTGTACTATCTATGAAATTGTATGTGTACGATTGTGTGTGTGAGATTGTGAGTGTGACTATAGTGTGATTCTGTATATAACTGTATGTGCGACTGTGTGCGTCTATGACTGTGTCGGACTGTGAGTGAAAATTGTGTGACTGTATAACCGTATGTTAGTGTGAGTGTGTGTGTGTGTGTGTGTGTGTGTGTGTGTGTGTGTGTGTAATGGAGGTGATAGTACGAAAGGTGGTGATGCCAGCATGAGCCATAGTTCAGGTCATTTTTGTCTGAGTGGGGAAAGGGACAGACAAGGAGGGAGGGAGAGAGGGAAGGAGGAAGAGAGAGAGCGAATAGTCCCAGAAGATTCCTAGGTTTAGGGAAATGGTTTTATTGGAACCTTTGGCAAAGAGTGAATTTCAAATTAGATTTTTTTTTTTTAAATCCTGCTGTTCTCTGAATCCTTAATTTTCACCTCCCCATTCTCTCTGTGTGTGTCTGTCTTGCTCTTTCTCAGTCTTAATAACGACCTCTCTCCCCGTGTCTCTTCTGTCTGTCTCACACCTCTCTGTCCTCTATCTCTCCTCTCTTTCTCTCTCTTGTGCATGCCTGTAATCCCATCCTTTTTCTTTTTTCTCTTATTTTCTATGTAAATAAACTTGCAGTGGCAGGGGGAGGTGGGGGAGGTGGTGGGGGGGTGTGGGGGGGAGTGAGGGGTGGGAGGGGGGAGCGGAGGCAGGGGGGAGCAGAGGAGAGACGTGATTAAATCTACAGTCCTCCTAAGAAAAGAGGGGAGAGAGCGAGAACGCAGGAAGAACATGCTTGCTGATGTGCAACTGCTCTTGGGGTGGGAGGGGGAAGCAATGCTGGAAGAGAGGAGTGAAGACTTGATCAGCCCAAGTCAAGAAGGCTGCTGTCTAGCAGAAAGGCTGCCTTATAGCTATCGAAGAGAAACATGAGAACGATGTCCGGCAGATGAGCGCCGGGGGAGCTGATAGGAGGGAGGTGCTCGCACACACGTGTGGAAATTGTAGCTATTCTTTCTTATTTGAAAAAAAGCAGAAGCTCTCATTTTTCAAGTTATGATCTATTTCTAGAAGTTGTTTATTTCTAAACATCACCAGTCAAATCTCCCGTGCCTTTCTGATTTTAGAGTCTGAGTGAAATTGATTTGTGTTTTTTAATTTTAAAGGGAAAATATATTTCTCTGGCTGGGAAATGCCAGGCTTGGGTTCTCTCTCTCCTTCTCTCTTTCTTTCCCACTCCCTCTCTTCTCATCCCCTCATTTATGCCAAGGAGGGTCTCAAGGGTGGGAGCCAAGGTAATCATTTTTATTTGCTTTTTTTTTTCTTCTCTATTGATGATGCAATGTAAGAAACTTTTTCCCCCCATAAATTGATATTCATCAAGACTATTTTCACGGAGATACAAGTAGGAGAGGCTGTGTGGGTGGGATTCGAGAAAGAGCGTGGTTTTATTTTTTATTTTTATTTTTATGATCATTATTATTTACTAAACTTTTCTTCAAAGACTGTGACGGAAGATCGACGAAACAACTCTCATGCCATAATCAGTTATAGCTGAAAGACGATAAGTAGCTATTCAATGTTTCTTTCCTGTTCTCAGAGAGAAGGTTGCATCAACTGTCTTTAAAGCTGGGGGCCTTTATATAGACCCTGGGTGAGCCATTGGCTCTTTTAATACAGTCATCTCTATGAGTGTGGCATAGATAAAGATAACAATAATAATGATAAAAACAACAATTTACATTGGTGTTAGCTATCAGAGTTTATAAAACAATGGCATATGCGCCATGATTGAATTCTTTCAACTGCCTTGTGAAGTGGTTATTATTATCATCATCTTACTGAGGCTCAGACAGCCTGGAATGGAACCTGTAGCCCACCCACTGTGCCCATGCAGATCAAGGGGCAGAGCCTAACACATTCTCTTTCCACAGAGGCACAGACCAAAGCCGAGTGAGAAAAAACATCCTGACCAGGAATGAGTCGAGATGGGTACAAAGGGCCCAGAGACTATAGTAAACAAACCCAGAGTAGAGAACTTTCTTTTTTTAATTTTAGTTAAGAAATTTCATATGAGGTCTACCCTCTTAACAAAATTTCAAGTGTACAGGACAGTTTTGTTAACTACAGGCACAGAGTGATACAGTGGACCTCTAGAACTGATTCATCTTATAGAACTGAAACTTTATATCTGTTGAATAGCAACTCGCCATGTCTCCCAGCCCTTGGTAACCATTACTCTATTCTCTGCTTCTCTGAGTTTGATTATTTTAGAAACCTCATATAACTAGAATTGGACAGTATTTGTCATATGACTGGTTTATTTCACCCAGTATAATGTCTTTGAGGTTTATCCATCTCGCCATTTATTAAAGATTTCCCTTCTTTATTAACGCCTCAAAAATTAAAAATAGAAATACCATATGATCTAGCAATTCTCACTTCTGAATATTTATCCAAAATAACTGAAATCAGATTCTCAAAGAGATACCTGTACCCCCACATTCATTGCAGCAGCATACACGATAACCAAGGTCTGGAAGCAACCTGAGTGTCCATGGACAGGTGAGTGGAAACAGAAAACGTGGTACATACACACAATGGAATAATTCTCAGCCTTAAAATAACGTTCCTTTTGAAGTGAAACTTTTTTCCGAGTTCTGACTTCACCCATATTATTATTATTATTATTATTATTATTATTATTATTATTATTAAGTTTATTGGGGTAACATTGGTTAATACAATTATATAATTTTCATCTATATATTCTATTGTGTATTTACCACCCAAAGTCCAGATTCCTTCAGCTACCATATATTTGATTTCCTTCACCCACTTCACCCTCCTCTTACCCCCTATTTTTGACCCCCTTTACCCCATCTACCTCTCCCTTCCTCCACCCCCTACCCTCTGGTAACCACTAGACCATAGTCGATGTCCATGAGTCTCTTCGTTTGTCCTGTTCATTTGTTGCTGACTTCACCCATATTAAATCAGAGGTCATGAGCACATTAATTCACTTCTCTTAACCTTAGTTTCTTAGATTATAAAATGGGAATAATGATGTCTGTCTGTCTCTTAAGAGTAAATGAAATGGTGCGTGTTAAATGTTTCCTATGCATTCAACACATGCCGGTGGTTGTCACACTAGCCAGCACCCATGCGGACCATCAATTCCTAGGCCCTCATCAGACGCAGGTGAGAGACTGTGTATTTATCTATTGCTACATAGCAAACTACCTCTAAATGCAGCAGCTTAAAATAATCACTGAAAGTTTCTGCAGATCAGAATTTGAAGAGCGGTTGCTAGGTGGTTCTGGCTCAGGGTGGCTCAGGGAGTTGCAGTTGACATGTTAGCCTGGATGTTCTCCTCTAAAGGCTTCCGTGGGGCTGGAGGGTCTGATTCCAGGATGGCAGCTGGCAGGTCACTGGAGACTGTGGCAGGAGGCCTCAGTTCCCGGCTATGTAGCTTTCTCCGTAGAGCTGCTCGAGTTTCCACACAACGCAATGGCTGCCTTCCCCTACAGAGAGCAAGATGGAGGCTGCTCTGTCGCTGACGGCTAGCCTAAGAAGCCACGCATTACTGTTTCCACAATCAGGGCTCATCCAATATGAAAACAGACTACACGGAAGCATGAATGCTGACAGATAAGATTCATCGAAGGCCAGTTTGAAAACTGGCTGCCACAGAGCCCCTTCCTATGACCCAGGACTAGTAGCTTTGTACCAGGAATTGTTTTGAGAAGGCCTCCGCCCTTGGGGCTAGGTGGTCATAGCGAGGTAGCTATGGGTAAACAATCTTTCAAAAACCAGGGGTCGATTTCAGAAAGCATCGCATGGAGCTCGCAGAGAAGGCGTGAAGCTGGCAATGAAACTTTTCCCAGAGTGAAGCAGCAAAGCTCAGGAAGTTCAAATGACCTGTTGGTCTCCTATTTTCTAATCTGGTTTCCTTCGGCTACCTTACCTTGGGGACCTGGCCATTCTAATCCTCGCAGCCCAGCTTGTCACAAAACAAGAATTCAGTTCCTGTGGCCTCAGCTGTTCCTAAGGACCTTCAGGAGCACTTGTGGAATTGAAAGAGTCCAGGGTGCCTCTCGGAGGGATTTTGACTCAGGAAGCGTGGACGAGGCTGGGACTCTGTGTGTTCAGTAATCATCCCAGGTGATTGTGAATATCAAGGCTGGGAAGGCATAAGGTACTTTACTCACAAGCTGGTGGATTTTATAACAGGTCTGCGTCCCTTTCCCTGTCACATCACGTGTGTGTTGCGAGTGCTCACAGCCCTAGATCTCGGGACATGCAGCCTTTGGTGGCCTTACACACCCTCCAGTTGCTAGCTCCTCCGCATCTCGCATACGTGCATTTCTGGACTCCTCATGCCTCCTCCCCCAACCGCCCACTGCCAGCACCAAATTAACAGTGCACAGAAACACGCAGAAGGTTTGTATGTTTTGTCTGTTTGGACAGGCGGGGGGTGGGGGGGGAGGGGGGGTTCCCCGGGTGTTTGAAGATAATTTCTTGGTTAAATTACATATTTTTTTCTTTTTGTGTTTGAAAAAACAAATTGGCTTCTTTACAGTTTTCTCCTCGTCCCCTCCTTACTTCCTGCTTTGGAAAAAAATCGTCTACTTTTTTTTAAAGTCCTCAACACACACATAATCATTCTGGTTATAAACCAACATTTCTAACCCAAATACTGCACAGAAGGAAGAAATGAGAGGGGAAATCTTTTGTTTAAACCACAGAATATTTCCCTAGACTTCCACTGTTCAGGAGTAACATCTCGAATGTTAAAATGAGCACATCTACTCGGCTGAAAAATTGGGAGGGTTGGTTTTGGTCCACCATTTCTATGCTCTTATTTGAGTCCATACTGTGTACTTTTTTTTTTCCCCCTCTGTATACTTTTTAAAAGAAAGTAAACAGATAAAACTGATGTGGATTCAGCCCTCATCTAATCTAGCAGGGGAAAGGGAAGAAGAGCATAATTTCCACACAAGGGAGAATAAGAACAGTGTCTTAGGAGAAGTAAACATGAAGTGTTAGAGAAGTTCCATGGACAGGAGAAGATCCCGGGGTACAAACACAGAAGGCACTGATTATAGAAGTTAAGGGCATCACACACTGAGGTCGAACCCCAGGTCTACCTCATCTTTGCTATTTGATATGGGGCAAGTCCATTAACCTCTCTGTGCCTCAGTGGCCTCATCCATTAATTGGGGACAATAGCCATACTCACTTAGGGTTAGTATGGCAACTCAGTGAGTCAATGCAAATTAAGCAACTAGCAGTGTCTAGTATGTAGCATGGACTCAAAAAAAAAAAAAAGTTAGCTTGTTCTTGAGCTGAGCCTTAAAGAATAGAAGCTGTTTGGGCATGTATAGATGGAGGTGGGCGGGGAGGTCGTTCAAGATGAAGACAGTAACAGGAGAAGAGCCAAAAGCTGGGGGAATTGCCTGGCACGGGATTAAGGGAAGTGTCTTTTCGCTGGAAATCAGGGTTAGTGACTAATGGAGAAAGACTGGGTAGAAAGATGTGCTAAGATCACACATCCTTCTTTTAGATAGATGCCTTGCTTACTTCACTGATGACACTAATCTAGTGAAATGTCAATTGTACAGCTCTGGTGGGGTGTAATTGGTGTTAAGTACAATTATTTCAACTTTGGGGAAATTTTTCAACATATCTGAGTTATGCTAAGATAGTGGTCACTTACATTGTTCTCCTTCACTTTGCTAAATATTTTATTTCAACAGCTGTTCCTGGTAAGATGTCCTCCAGCTTGACCACAAAAATAGTCCACAGCTACAAGGCATTGTTACTTTTACCTCAGCAGCTTAGAGACAGCCTTGTACAAGATCTTACGAGATTTAAATTTGGTAAGACATTTGCCTTGCTTGAAGGACACCTAATTCTTTATTTCTCTCCTCATTTAGTTACAAAGAAATTATCTCTTCACAATATCTTTTCTGAATCAAGTATAGTACTTGCAAATGGGCAAGAATCTCAGCTTAGGGAGGTAGGACTTTCCAAGGATCCCTTAGTCCAGTTGGGCTTTGTAAAGTTCAGAATTTTTTTTTTTTTTTTTTTTTTTTTTTGAGAGGCAAGGCATGGAAGTTTGAGAAGAGAGTGAACAGCTGAGAACCATAGAGAAGAGAGACGCCATACCTGGCAGGATAGAGCAAGCAGGACAAAAACAAACCAGGTAAACAAATATTTCTGATAAAGATGTTTAGGGTAGATTTCTATGGCACAAGAAATACAAACATTCTACTCTGTCTTCACCAGCAAAGTCTTAAAGAAAAAAAAAAAATCAAGTAATGATTTTTGTGTGACTGAGTATCTGGAGGAAAGACAGCAAGGCCTAAAAGCTGGTCCTGCGTGGGCAAGTGTAGTTTATATCTAGTGTCAAAAACAATAGTTTTTTCTATAAAAACAACCCGATGAGTAGGTGTAGGTTCTTCCCTGAAAGAAATGAGGAAACTGGGAATTAGAGCGTTAAAGTGACTTGGTTGTGATCACAGAGCTGGTAAATGACAGTCAAGGCTCCGCCTCTGGACTGTGGGATGCTGAAATCGGTGCCCTAAAAATCTGCATAACCCTTATCGCCTGATCCAGGGGCCCTGCCTCATTCAACTTTGTATTCTCTAAGCTGAGTACAAAGCCTGGCACAGAGTAGATTGTCAGTGCTTATTCGCCAAATGAAAGTTTCCTCCTTGTCTCCTGCACACAGCATATAGGTGGGTTGGTTTACTGAGAAGGCAACTGTTAATTAGCACTCCCTCTGGTTGGTGGACTAATGGGGTGGGGGCTCGAGAGGGAGCATGATTCTAAGTAAAACCTCACGACTAAGTGGTACCTCTCCAAGGTATTGGACTGGCTTTCACGGGTAGTGGAAGAGGGCCATGGTAATGGGATCCAACCACTTGCTTTAAAGCTGTCTATGAGCCACAGTGTACATATGGAGTAAGTTACCACACCCTCTAATATACTGGCCCAGAGCAGAGTAAGTCATGGCTGCACCCACCACGTAACAGGCTGCCCTCACAATCTGTGCACCTAATTAGACTCTGTAATCTGTATAAATTACCATTTGCTAGTCATAAATATCACACACTGAGCCTTAAATAATACATTAAACTTAATTGAATAAATGCATATATTATGGCCTTCTAATGCATATTTGCCATAATGAGTTATCTTTCATGCACAAACAAATAGCAATTCTGATTAACCAGGTGGGGTAATGGTGCTTTTGAAACTCCAGGTTTCCTGAGAAAGGTCTCACTGTTGGTCAGATGAGAGAAGAAAAAATGTTTCCTTCAGTATTTGGATAAATTTCCTATCTTTGGGAATTTCCTTATCTTTGAATCCCTAGGTTTTTGCAGTAATATTAAAATTTGGATTTGAGCCTCACATCTGCTATTTATTAACTCTGTGATGTTGGACAAGACACTTGAATTTATTCACAGTTATGCATAGCTGTCCCTATCAGTTCAGAGGGTAATAATGGCACTCCTCTCATCAATTTGGAAGAATCGGATGTGTTATGTGTAGAGCATCTTACCAGCAGCAAACTCATGGAAGGTGCTTGGTAAATGGGAGCTATTATCATTATGCAACTCGCCATCTATTATCCCATTCAATCATGACAAGAAATATGTGAAGACAGAGCAAATATTATTATGTCCAATTTTAAAAAGAGAAAGAAACCTCCTGAGAGATTAAATGACTTATTTATTCATCCACTCAGCAAATATTTATCGATGACACAATGCCAAGAGTTGGAGATCCAAAGATTAAAAGACCTGGCCCCAACTTGCCTTGGTGAACCGACAGTGTAGTGGAGGAGGAAGAGGAGGAGATATTAAGAAATTATCAAGAATTATAATATTGCCATAGCAAGAGTATACACAAAATAAAATGGCAAAATCCAGGAAATAACACCTGAGTCATTCTCTGAAAGCCAAGGAAGTTCTCAAAAGTTGAGTGTCATTCAATGGAGATGTGAAGGAGTGAGAGTTGGATGGCTGCTTGGGCATGGGGAATGGTTTCAACGAAGAGGCAACAGCCATATCAGAGAGCTGGAGGTGAGGAGGTGTAATTAACTCAAGTCAAGCCTGAGTTAATTACAAAAAATATCTGCTGCATCTAGAGCAGTGTTTCTCACTACTGTGGGCATTTGGGTTTGTGGTAGGGACTACCCTCTGAGGGCTGTCCTGTGTTCTGTAGGATGTTTAGCCACATCCTTGACTTCTATTCATTAGATGCCAGTATAATATCCCCTCTCCTCCACCAGTTGTGACAATCAAAAGTGATTCCACACATTGTCAAATGTCCCTGGGGAGCAAAAATCACTTACAGCTGAGAACCACTGATCTAGAATGAAGCTTTCAAGGGAAGGAGTCATGAAAGACTAGGTTAAAGTGACAGCCAGATCATGGCAAGCATCTGCCATACTAAAGTATTTTTCTTTCAGGTGTTTGGGAACGATCTTATTATAAGTACATAGGAGGATCCTCTTATCATAATTTGCACAGAATGCACATTTTCCCACTTTACTGGCCCGTGAATTTATTAACAGCAATAATTCAAGTTGTACTAGATACTGCCTCCACCTGCTGACACAGAACCTGAAAATTTTCCCCTTCCTGCAAAACCATCTATTCTCCTCTCCCCTGTTAGTTAGTTAGTTAGTTAGTTAGTTAGTTAGTTAGTTAGTTAGTTTGTTTGTTTGTTTGATTTGAGTCCCTGGAACTTTCTCACATATGCTAATGGACACATTTTCTGCATCTTCTACTATTCTGTTAGGAACTGTTGCTGTGCTGGGCAGCAGAATTACACACAGATGGCCAAAAAGACATAGCTGGGATAACACAAAACCATGACCTTCACGGTCCAGTTTTAGAGCACCACAGTGGACAACATGGTCCAGGTCCCCAAACACGTTTCATCTTTTTTACTTGCAATCCTCAAATATCATAATAGCAATGCTATACACAGACCACATCCACACTTGCTAAAATTTCCCGTTTTCCTTCTAGCCACATCTCTTACATCTTAGAATTTTTCTGGCACCATTCCCTTAAAACAAATCATGTGCGTGCACATGCACACACAAACAAAACCCAAAAACAAAAACAAACAAAAACAACAACAAAAAACAACTTCTCCATCTCCACCTTGCTTTGCGCTTTAAGAGAAAAGTTCTCCTCCAGCACAGTGCATTCACCCATTGTTCTTCTTTTCTGCTTTCCTCTGATCTCTGTGGTTCTCTATTTTCTGTATCATAAAAACCTAGAGAACCAACAAAACAATTGCAAAACAGTCTTTTGAGGGCAAAAGAGAAAGCAGTGAGAAAAACCTGAACCCTCTTAGTGGGCAACAGGAAAGGCAAAGCTAAGAATTTTGGTCCTATCCAGCAGCTGTAGTTGTCTACACAACCAGCACCGTCACAGATGCAGCAATACTGCCCCGGCGGCCATCACTCTTCATCACTCCACTGTGTCCTCTCTTTTCCATGCAGCAAGGCTTTCCTGGGAAGGCATTTCTGCTCCTCTGTCCACCGTGCATCAGAGTTTCTCCTACTAATCTATAATTTCCTACTGCAATGGCCTAGCCAGGTGTCATCATCCTCATGACACTTGAGCCATCACAGAGCAAACGATTCTTGGTAGCTTGAGGTGAGTTGAAGGGTATATTTAACTCCTCTCTCCCCTTCTTGTTATATTCTCTTAGAGAGGTCCTACAGCAGTGTAGACTGTTCTGCCATGACTGAAAGAATTAGTTGGATTAGAACCTGTGTTGTTCACTTTTAGTGCTCATACATTTCTAGCTGACGGGCTTAGAGACAGATTTGAGAAACAACCATAGTACTATAACTAAAGACATTATTACCTCTGATGCTTAGATTTTTTCCTTGGTTCACCTGACTGAGCTGTCCTTATCTTCCTTTAGGACACACGCACAGACCACTGTCTGTCTCCTCTCCACCACCCCATCCCATCCTATGGTGCTTCTTAGTGCTTAGGTTATAGTTAAGCCACCTGTTTGCCAGACATGCTCATCATGACTGGCTTCTATTTTTAGCTGCAGCCTACCTACAAGCAGATATTTCCACTGAACTATATTCCCTGATCTTCATTTTTATGTATTCATTTATTTCTCAGTATCGATTTGTATGTTTCTTTCCTGTAAGCCACCTGGAATCCTTTACAGAATGAGTTAAGTAATAAAGACATGACTGAATCCATACATTAAATGAGTACATGAGTTGACTCTGGAGAGCAGATAAGAACCAAGTGCCAATACATATCCCTAAGTAAAAGCTTGGCTGACCTGCTGACAGGGAAAATAGGTGATTTGGGATTAGAGACATCTAGCCTCTAATCAAATGTAAAGGTATAAAGAAGATCACATGTACAGGACTTTTCTTGTTGACCTGGCATTCCCAGAAAATTAAGCTTTTGACTTAGGTGACATTTTTCAAAACCTGGAGCTTAGTTCTTTCTAGAGAACACTTTCCTTTTTAATAAATTTTATGTGGAAATCTTTCTAAACAGAAGAGTGCACATTTTCTGAAAGCTTCCATAGAGACAGATGTCATTTTATCTTTGTGTGGCTGTTTGAAGTTGGCATATGAGCATCCGCTCTGACACCACACCCGACCTCAGGACTGACACCGTGTCATCATTTTTTAGCATCTTTTAGGAGCTTCTATATATTGAGTGCTTACACTGTACTTAGCACTGTGCGTAATGATCCCATCCATTATGTCACCGGATTTTCACAAGGGACATTCCATTGAGGCATGTGGAGTTTTTGCCCTTTCACCAAATAGCTCCATTTATGTTGCTTCTTAAATTCTTAGGCCTGCATTTTGTGATTTTTCCATCTCCTTGCTTACTATCTGGAAATCATCTTTTATTCAGCTTCTAATTTTCTGCTTTTAATCTTCTACATGTTAGGAAACTTAGATACCACACTCCATAGGATTATACATCAATGAAGTTGGTGCCCAAATGAGTCTGTGGTTTGGTTGAATTAAAAGGGCTACATCGCTTCAGACCCTATAATCCCTTCAGAGGCCCCACTGTGAGACTGATAGGGGCCAGGCTGAGAAAGCCCAGAGCCCACAGCAAGCCAGCTCTTTCCGGATACAGAGCTTATCCGACTTGGCTTTTATTTGATACACCTTAAATGCACAAACTTCCAGTTTTTATGGAAAAAATAAAAGCTCTTATTTTACTATATGTTGACACGGACAGATGGCAGGAAGGTAACATTGCTTATTAGAATTTAATATATCTGAACATTTAATTAATCTTTTAGAAATTACTCTTAGACTTTCATCTACATGTAACTCTGTGCACATGCCTCTTGTTTTCCTTTTCTATAGATGGTCCCCAGCTTACAATGGTTCAACTTATGATTTTTCAACTTTCCAATGGTATGGTAATGATGAGATATTCAACACTTTATCATAAAATAGGATTTGTGTTAGATGGTTTTGCCCAGCTGTAAGCTAATCTAAGTGTTCTGAGAATGGTAAAGTAGGCTAGGCTAAGCTAAAGCATTTGGTAGGTTACCTGCGTTAAATGCATATTGACTTAAACAATACTTTCAACTTACAATGGGTTTATTGGGATGTAACCTCCATCATAAGCTTAGAGAATCATCTCTAATGGTACCTGTCTTAGTCACATAGTTGACCCCTAATCTAGGTGCACAGAGAACACCCTGATTTGTGACTGATTTGTGACTAATTTACTCCCTTGGCTTAGCTAAGGACAAGGTCACAAGTTCAGGCCACTTCCTTGGGCTCACATATCACACCCCAACTGACCCATAAAAGCAAGTGCATGTATACAATGGGATATTACTCAGCCATAAGAAAAGATGAAACACTGCCATTTGCAACAATATGGAAAGATCTTGAGATTATCATGCTAAGTGAAATAAATCAGATAGAAAAAGTTGAGAACCATATGATTTCACTCATGTGGGATATAAAACTGAAAGCAGCAAGGAATTGGGAGGAGGATGAAAGGTAATGAAATGTGTAAAGCTGTAAAGTTGCTAGTGCAGTATGTGGCACAAAGTAAGTGTTCAAAATCCTAGTTGTCATGACAATCTGTACTTGTATGCATGCCCCCCCCCTCCCCGCCCCACTCCCAACCCCTCCACAGTCTGGGAAGAGGCCTGGCCCCATGCTGATTCTTACTCATTGTATCTGTTTGATCTTGAGAAAGACACTTTGTTTCTCCGAGTCTCTGTGACTTTCTCTGTATAATGGAAAAATAATAACTATCCTTTGGGGCTAGTGAGGGAATTTTCATTTGTTTATTCATTTTTCTTCATATATCTATGTCAAGCCACTATTATGCACTAGGAAATTTTCCAGCTACTGGAGAATCAACAGTGAATAGCCGATTGGGTGACATAACACATGTAAAGTACATGGCAGATAGTAGGAACTTAATAAATGTAAGCTAACAACATGTTACTAATAATTATAGCAGATCAGCTATTACTATTCAATCAAACTTGATTATAATTGTAATTTGCATTAATATCATCTATTCAAAATCACTGTTTCCCCCATTAGATATATTTATATTCTTGTGCATGTGTGATTTTCATATACTGACAGTCTGAACAGCCCATTGCAGGTTACAGGGGCCACTGGGACCAAATATTTGAATTTCCAGACATTTGCATGTATTTCATCTTCCATGGGACCTTGCATTTGACCTTAACTGCAGCTTCCGATTTCCATTTAATAAGAAGCCGAGTGGAAAATCAGACCTTCACCCCTGGAAATCCCTTTATTTCCACCTGTGTTTACAAAAATGATGATGCCTTGCAATAAACTTGCTCTTCTCACTGACTTCTCAAAATGTGTTTGAGGGACCAGCAATGATAATTTGGTTCTAAGCCCAGCTCCCTTGATTTGAATGATCACACAGGCAACTGTGAGTTTCATTTCTTTCCTTGGTCCATCTGCTTCCCAGTGTATTAAGTCTGTGTAATAGGTCTTGAGAAGTACCTCATTAGGCACTGAGGTGATATACTGCTTGGGCAGGAGAGGTCTGTCTCAGTTGTTCATGAATGCCTTAATTCCTTAGCTGAGTGCTGGAACCGCCCACAGATCTGCTATATTCCAGTGTGGAGTGGTCTGCAAATCACATGGTTGATCCCTAATCTAGGTGTGATTACTCAGAATCCCCTGATTTGTGACTAATTCACTCCCTTGGCTCAGCTAAGGACAAAGTCACAAGTTCAGGCCACTTCCCTGGCCTCACACATCACACCCCAACTGACCCATAAAAGCAAGTGCATGTATATAATGGAATATTACTCAGCCATAAGAATAGATGAAATATTACCATTTGTGACAATACAGATGGATCTTGAGATTATCATGCTAAGAGAAATAAGTCAGACAGAATAAGCTGAGCTATATGAAACCATCTAACACAACTATATGATTTCACTCATCTGCGGGATATAAAACTGAAAGCAAAAAAACAAACATGACAGAGACTCATGGACACTGGCAGTGGATTAACGATTACCAGAGGGAAGAAGGGAAGGGAGGCAGTAGATAGTGGTAAAGAGGGTCAAAGATTTGATGACAGAAGGAAACTTAGCTTTGGGTGGTGAACACACAAAGCAATATACATGTGATGTATTATTAAATTGTACATTGAAACTTATTTGGTTTTATTAACCAATGTCACCCCGATAATTTTAATTTAAGAAAAGCAAGTACATCCAGGCAAGTTTAAGTTAAGGCTCTGTGGAAGGGACTTCAAGTTGACCTGGGTAGAGATGGGGTTGAGAGGAGGCAGTTCTGAAGTTCTTTAGGTAGAACAACTCTGCTTATTTTTGTTACTTATTTAAATTCTCCGTAAAATTTTATTTTAACAAAGTATTCTTGAGTTTGTTTGTTTGTCTCTTTATCTATCTGTCTGTCTGTCTATCTATCTATCTATCTATCTATCTATCTATCTATCTATCTATCTATCTATTGGAAATAACACTTCAGGGAGCTCCTTTCCCCTCTTAATCCTTCCCTTCCCCTCTTAATTATGGTGATCTTAGGGACCTTCCTAAAGCTATTTGGTATATTGCTTCTAACACAGAGTTTTTGTCCGGGGTGACTTGATAGGGGTATCCCTTGCTCCTTAATTTCCACCAGCACTCTTCCAAGCAACTTCTGTATATAAGGCCTAATCCAGGGCTTGTTCAGGTTTAATGCACACACAATACCATTGGTTATTTCATCAAAATGCAGACTCTGATTCAATAGATTCAGAGTAAGGCCTGAGATTCTGCAATTCTAACAAGGATCCTGGTGATGCTGATGTTGCTAGGATGTAGGCCACCCTCTGAGTAGGGAGGGCCTAGGCAATTATCATGTGTTTGGTACATGAACACAGCCTGGAGACAAATCTCTCCTTATTCCACCACTAATTGATGAACCTCTCCTCTGAGATTTAAATTCAGATTTAGAGATCTGAGGAGAGTCTAGACAAGGGATGATTCATGTCCCGAGCTGGATGGAGAAGGATGGTGTGAGATTTCATCACTCAGAACAGCGCTCAATTTAAAATTTATGGATTATTTCTGGAATTTTCCATTAAATACTTTCAGACCATGGTTAAAAGCAGAAAGTGGAACCGCAGATAAAGCGGGACTACTATACAGTCATTTTTGGCGTTAGATTTTTAACATGAGTTTTGGGGTGACACAATTTAATTGATAACAGGATTTTTGGTTTATTTTATCTCACTAGTATATATGAACTCCTAGACCAGTTCATTGAATGTAGGTGAAGAAATTCTCAGTGAGAGTCATACTTCTATATCACTTGATTGGTCAGTTTTCAGAGTATTATCTCAGCAAGGCTAGACACTATGGGTTCTTAATGGGTAAAAGAGGCATGCTCTGTGAATCCCTAAAATTATGTGTAATAATTTTATGTACGTGTAAATGTGCATTTTTCTGGGGAGAAACACCATAGTTTTCATCAGATTTTGAAGACTTCGAGAGCTTAAGCAGCAATAAAGTCCTTTATCAATTCTTAATATTTGAGATTCCAAATAAGGGGTATTTTGTTCTCTTGAAGTAGTATCTTGAAAATGTTACCATTCTGATCCCCTGTAGTCTTGAGGCTTAGGAATATGTTTCTGGACTAGTCAAGGCTGGCATCTTGGAGGAGGTGGTCTAAAAGTCTGTAGGCCACACCCCGTGCTGGTGGGTAATGATGGCATAAAGGGTTTCCTACATCTGACATTAGACTAGAATGTTTTGATCTTCAGATAGAAAAGAAGGGAAAGAGTGTCCTATTGAGATGATTTAGAAATCATTAAGTTTATAGAGTGTGTCTTTTCAAAAGTTATCTTGGGGAAACAATCTCCCAAAATGATTCGGCAAACAACTTTTTACAACTCCCATCATTTAACTCATTTCTTGCCATCACCACCTTCATCCAATTAATTGTTGCAGCCTATGGAGCCTCTGACTCTTACTTGGATGGTTTCAATGTTCAACCAGCTGGGCCCCTTCCTCCTATTCTGTCCACCCCAAACCCATCCTACACACTGTTGTTAATGTGTCATTCCTCTCCTCAGTATTCTTTGATGACTCTCCATTCTTCTACCTGGCATTTAAGATCCTCCATGACCTAGTCTTTGCCACCAATGGTTCCTGCCTTATGTTTTACAAAACCATCACATAAGCACTACATTTCATCCATGTGAGAACACTTACTACTGGAAAATGCAATATAAACTGTATTAGTTAGGGTTCTCCAGAGAAATGGAACCAATAAGATGTGTGTATGTATATGTGCGTGTATATATAGAGAGAGACAGAATGAAATTTATTTTAAGAAATTGGTTTGTTATGGGGCTAAAATTTGCTCATTGGGCAAATCTAAAAATTTGCAGGGTAAGCCAGTAGGCTGTAGACCCAGAGAAAATGTAAACTGCAGCCCAAGTCTGGAAACAGTATTCACTCTTCTTCTTTTTCTCTTTAGGCCTTCAACTGATCACACGAGGCCCACCCATGTTATGGAGGGTAAACTAGTTTACTCAAAGTCTACTGATTTAAATATTAATATCATTAAAAAAATACCTGTTCATAATAACATGTAGACTGGCATATCTGGGTACAATGACCTAACTGAGTTGATACAAAATTAACCATTGCATGAACTTCTAACTTTTGGGTCTGGAATTTTCACAAGGTATTTCTAGATTGTCCAGTTATAACATATTTTTCATTTATTGTTTTCCCTACTGCTCTTTATAGGTACAGCCATCACAGCTTTTACTACAATTTTCCCTGTCTTTGTCTAAGTGTATACATATGGGCTTCTTAGTTGAATGATGGTCAAGGGAGAGGCAAGGTATCTGGGCTAGAAGTGTTTATAAGGCACACTGCATTTGTCTGAACCACCAACAGTACACAAGAAATGGATCTAGACTGGTTCCTTCATGTCTGAAGATGTAGCGGATTATACTGAGTGTTGCCTGTGGAACCAAACCCCTTTCCTGAAAACCTGGCTCTGACAATTACTCACTGTGCAATTCTGAAAAAGTAATTTAACCTTTCCACCCTCAGTTTTCTTAACTGTAAAATGGGGATGATAGCATCTCATATTGTAAGGAATTAATACATTAATACATATAAGGGATAGCAAATACTCAAAACTATTAACTGATATTATTATTATTGTTATTATTAGTATATGGTTTCAAACACTGAAGTGGGGAATGTTGTTCCATTTGCCCGTGCACTTCCAGCAAGGATAGCAAATGGAGTAAATTACTCCTCCATTAACTCTACCCCTTAGAATCTTGGGTTTCTATATCTGTGTGCCCCCTAGTGCTCTCTGTACTCTGTGAGTCACCCCATAGGATTAATTCCTAAAAGTTGTTCTGTTTTTATTTTCTCTTTTCATGGAGTAATGTCTTTATATTTTATGTTTTGCACAACAGAAGTAAATTCTAGACTCAGCACTGGGTATTGCTTATTTGGGGCATATTCAACTCCATCATCTGCTACTGAGATGTTTTCGGGAATTTGCTTGACATGAAAATTAACAAACGACTTGCAGGGTAATTCACTGAAACTACATTAATGTTAGCAAATTTTAAGTTTTAATGAAGTTGGTATTTCTTATTTTTGTTAAAATAAACAAAATTTAGCAGATCTCAACTTGCTACATTTTTCAGAGAAGTTTAGCAATTATCACACAGGGCTGGGATATTTAAAATTGCAAAATAAAAAAGAGGACTGGTACACTGTGGTATCAACAGAGAAGTATTCAGGGTAAAATAACCTCTAATTTACTATTAGAGCCAGAAAAGAAAATATAGACATTTTTCTTTAATTATTTGCAAAGTTATCCTGTAAATCTTAGGGCATTATTTGGAGCAACAATTACATAAGCTACATAACTGTTCTTCCCACTTTCTATTGTTAGTATGTTTATTATTCTTAATAGTAGTTGCTATGGACTGAAGCGTGTCCCCATCCCAATTCATATATTGAAGCCCTAACCCCTGATGTGATGATATTTGGAGAAGGGGCCTTTGGGAGATAATTAAGTTTAGCTTAGGTCATGAGGGTGAGGCTCTCATGATGAGATTAATGTCCTACTAAGAAGAGATACTACAGAGCTATCATTTGTGTGTTTGTTTCTGCCTCCGTCTCTCGCCACCATGTGAGAATACAGCAGGACAGTGGCCATCTGCAAACCAAGGAGACTATCCTTCCCAGAAACCAACAATGAAAACACCTTGATCTTGGTCTCCATAACTGTGAAAAATATATGTGTATTGTTTAAGCCGTTCAGTCTATGGTATTGTTTATGGCAGCCCAAGTTTACTAAATCGGTACTAGTAGTCGTTATCTTGATTTCCTTCACCTGCTTCATCACTTTTGCTCCTTCGTTATCTTTATTTTTCTTCTTCTGATTTTCTCCATTCAATTTCTATCTCGCCTTTCTCCTTTTTCACTTCCGATACTATATTATTTCCCATCACTTTAATTTTTCTTCATTCTCTCGGCTTTTACTTATTTTTTACTTTTGCCTTATGTCTTCTTTTAATCCGTTTCATTTCCATTCACCATTTTCTCACATTTTTTTTATCTTCTCATTTGCCTTCTCTTTCCTCTCCATTTTCCTTTGTCCTATGACGTATGTCCTCACTCACCATTTTTTCGGCTTTACTTTCTTTCTTTTTCTTTTTTCACTTCTTTCTTTCTTCTCCCCCTTTTTCCATTTTTTACTTTTTTTCTGTCTTTTCCCTAATTTCCTCACGCAGCCTGTTTTACCCCTCCCCACTTATCTCCTTATCCCTTGCTCTTCCGTCCAGTCTGTTGTGTCATCCTGAAACAATACTTCTGCTTTCCTTTCATCCTTTTCCTGCAAAGACACCTGTATGACTCAATGTGTTGTGTAAGTGTGGGATGCAGCAGAGCAAGAAGACAGATGGTGAGCAGCCAGCTCTGGGGAAAAGCTCTTGGGACAAAGTGAGCCCCACCCACTTGCCTCCCCCCGCCCCCCTTTCTTATGAAGATACTTGCATTAGAATTTGTTTGTTTTTCTTCTGAGGAAGCTTTGCTAACATCTCTCAAGGGGAATGATAACCAGTATATTTTCCAGCTTGGCATAGAAAATTGTAGAAGCAAAATAAGACCATGGAATACACAAAAGGTCCTAGATGGAATCACCAATTATTGTTGTTGTTTTGATGAAATAACAGGATCTTTCATTTATTGAGTTCTCACATGTGCCAGATATGCGTATCATTTTATTTAATGTCTTTCATGATCCTTTGAAGTAGGCACTATCAGTACTCCATCTTGCAAATGGGATCTGAGGAGGCTCAATGGGTTAGAACTGGCCCAAGGTCACAGAATTGGTGCATAGCCTATCTGAAAACTGCACTTTCTTCACGACAGATATAGTTTTCACACAGATATTCATAGGGGGAAGTTAGGACAGAAGGCTGTCATGAAGCTTCTAATCTTTGTGAGGCAGCATGATACAGTGGAATTAATTATACAGACCTGGTTTAAATCCTGGCTCCACCGGTTACTAGTTACGGACTTTACATACATTGTCTCATTTGATTCTCACAACCATTTGTTAGGTCAATTGTATTATTCATAAGCGAGGAATGAGGTTCAGAAGTCACAGGAAACTTGTCCAAGGTCATACAGTTCTCATTCCAAATGTAAATTTTACTTATTAAATTGATGTGGATTTTAAAGATGGATAAAATTTCTTAGGCAAAAAAGGCAGAGGAAATTCTTCAGACACGGAGGAGGGAGGTTGTAGGCAGAATACAAAAACGAAGAAGATATGAGCATGGAATTTATAGGTCACCAAAGAGATTGCTCTTTATGGCGTATTCCCACTTGCAAACTTGAATGAGTCACTATCTTTGTAAGTTGAAATTTCTTTATATGTGAAATGGAGATCATATCTGTTCATGCAATTGTTACATATTTCAAATTTTACAGTGTCAGACAAAATAAATAAAAAATGCGATAAGTAAAATAAAAGGAACACTATTAAACTTATGTCAAAAGTTGAACCACATGTGTCAGATTACAATGGGTCAAAAAGGATTTTTTTAACTTATTTTTATTTTTTCATTATTATTCCAATTTCCTAGATGGCCACATATTGCTATTCTATAATGAGAAAAATAATTTTATTTTAAAACATTAATGTCTTTTTAACTTTACTCAGGTAATTGCTTTAGGAATTTTTGAGAAAGCAGGATGGACACTATAAATATAAGATACTGATACTAGTAGAATTTTCCTCTTCTTAATCACGTTTAGTCATAAAAAAAAAATACTAAAATGTAACATGACTCATCAGAGATTAGTTTTTCTTTGGAGTACTTAAGATTATATATTAATTCTTCTGAAACTTCATAATTAGACATATTACCACACATAAGCATATGGAAAATTTTAATTTTAATTGTAATAACTACATTCTCAGACCTTTTTTTTGGCATTTACTGTATAGAAGTATTCATTGCTCACAAACGTGAGTCGACATGAATTGGGGCAAATCAGAGGTACCTTTTTGGAAGCAATGAAATTCAAACAAGTTGTTCAAATGATGCTGTCTTGCTAAAGAGAAAACTGGAGGCAGTCATGGTAAGAGATATGGTAAGTGTAAACACATGGAGAGAGAAACAATTCCCAAAGATAGGTTCTGAGCAAGGTGAATTAGAGGCAACAGGTTATAAAATTTAAGACATAAGGTTGGGATATTACATGACATAGGAGAATCATCTAGTAGAGGGTTTAAAGATCAATACAGTAAGGACAGTTGAAATTCTGGGTACCAAATATCCAAGGCCTAATTTCACTCTCTAGTTGATTTATTCAAAGCCAACAACATATTTGAAAGTTAGAAATGGACAGATATTTTAGAGGGAAGAAGTAGAGGAAAAGGGTCTAGTCTTTCCTGGAGAAACAGGCACTAGAAGCTCGCTTGTTAAGGACTTATTTTATATTCCTTTTTTTTTAACAAATGTTTTTCCCAAGAGTCTATTTATAAACCAGTTCTTTCCACTCAGGCTCTGACACAATTGCTCATAGTATTTTAGTGTAAATCCTTCAACCTCTTTCAGCTTTATATTTTTATCATTAAAATTTGAGTATTACTCCTTGATCTTTTATTTTCCTTAGAGAGTTTTTCTGAGAACAAAGTTATTAAAGCACTTTGAAACTAGTAATATGCTGTCTAGAATTATAGGGGATAGTTATATCTTCCTATTAGAAAAAACTTAGAGGTGTCTGTTCATTTTAAGCACACTTGCAAACTCCTAATTAAATCATAAGGTAGGTCAAACACCATCCATTGGCCTTGAAATAGGATAGATATGATGATGATGTTCATGATGATGTTCATGATGATGATGATGATGATGATGACATTAATAACCAAACTTTTGAGTTCTTACCATTTTACAGGACTGTTTTTACCGTTTTACATCTATGAACTGACTTTATCTTGCCAAGCAAGAACTTTATAAAGTAGATACTACTGTTATTCCCACATATATGTGAGAAAGCTGAGACACTCAGAAACATGTTTAAGACCTCAGAGCTAGTAAGAGTTGAAGACTGGTTTCAAGCCCAGGTAATCTGGATCTAGTGTTGCAAAAATAGCATTGAAAGAAAATATGAAAAAGATAGCATTATATATCAAGTCATTTTAAAGCTATCTTGTAAATTTCTAATTAAGTATACTTTAATTCTCTTTTTTTGATAAAGCTATCAGCAGAACTTATTTGTATTTATTGACCATTGTTAGAAACTTTGGAGAATCATAAATAGCAGGTGGGGGAAAAATTGAAGGAAGAATGTAGATTTATTAAAGGTAAATAAATAAGATTTTGGAGCTGAAGTTGCAGGAAGCAAATGGAGTTAATTAACATGCTTATGGGCATATGAAAATGCATTAGGTGATCAATGCTACAATAATACTGCACGACAAATTATGCCCCAAATCAAAGGTTTACAATAAACATTTGTTTCTCTCTCACAGGTTTGCAAGTCAATTGGGAAGCTCTAGTTCAAGCTATGAGTACATTCGGGTTGGCTCCATCCATCTTTCTACCACTCATGTTTAGGGAGTAGTATCCACAGCAGTATGATTTTTTTAGGGTGCAAGGCTGGAGTTCATGAGAACAAGTCAAACACCACAGGCCAATACAAAGCCTCTGTTTGCTCTGTTGTACTTTACATTCATGCACCTTTCTTTGGCCAAGGAAATCATATGACCAAACACCAAGTAATCAAAGTGTAGAAGAATAATTTGTCCTCAGTAAATAAAGACAGAGGTTGGGAGGGAAGGAAAATCCATTGGCCTTGAAATATGATAGATATGATGATGATGATGTTCATGATGATGATGATGATGATGATGATGATATTAATAACCAAACTTTTTGAGTTCTTACCATTTTACAGGACTGTTTTTACCATTTTACAATCTACCACAGAGAGGTCATCTGAGGCTGCAACAACTAAAGTAAAAGCCAATATGATAATCTCTATTGGAGGGGGTAAGAAAAATCTTAATAGAAAAGAAATATTAAACTTAATGGACAAACAAATCACCACCTCTTATTCCAGGACATCGTTTCGCAGGATGGATATGTATTTAAGTGGTCAAAGGAGGACATTTTCAATAGAACATTTACAAGTTGAGTTTTTATAACTCAAGCTGCAAATACATTTGTATTTCTCTTTCATGATGTTAATATGTAAAGTACTCAAAACTGTGCCTGAAAGAGAATAATATTCTGAGAATTTGCTATGATGATGATGGTGACGATGATGATATAAAAATTGTGAGGCATTTTTATTCTTTATATATATTCTTTCTCCTGCTTTAACTCAACAACGGTTCTGCAGTATAACTCAAAATGCTTACATCCTCATAAAGACTTTTTCTAGGTTGCAGATCTCATGACCAAGAAAAAAAGTAATAAATTCTGGTAATGCTGAACATTTCTAGTAATACGATTTTGCCTAAAGCATTAGGATGATTTATAAAAAGTTTTGGGGGATTTAATAAAAAGTGTGCAAGAAAGATTTGTTTGTCTTCCACCCAGTTTTAACTGTCAAATATGAAATAACTTTCACTTGAAGGGAAAAATCTTGGGAGAGAAAACTGGTTCTTACAATGTTGGCAAACGGTATGGCCAAGAATGGTCCAATCTAGGAAGAGTGTTCTGTGTGCAGCTACATAACAAGTAATCTTTTAATTAATTTATTCAAGCAGGGTGAAATCTTAAAAATGTATGCAAATCCTTTAAACAATCAAATTAAGCAGCCAATGTCCTTGAAGACACCCCAGAGACAGTGAGAGAGACAGTTTATGTCACTTACTTTCTCATGTTCACAGGTAGTGACAGAGTAGGCATAATGACCTAGGTGTTTCTGTTCTAAGACCAGTGTCCAGTACTAGGCTAGATTAAATATAGTTTTTCCTCCAACTACTTATCTTTAGGAAAAATTACGTTAGTGTTTTCATTTTCCTTGTCAGCAAATGTAAGGACTAGATAAGTGGCTTTGCCAAAGATGTCTCTTTCACTCAATTATTTAGATCCACTCTTTTTGAGCTAGTCTTC
The DNA here is from genome assembly GCF_902729225.1 of Pteropus medius. Classification (NCBI taxonomy): domain Eukaryota; kingdom Metazoa; phylum Chordata; class Mammalia; order Chiroptera; family Pteropodidae; genus Pteropus; species Pteropus medius. Next base: position 3,700,874 of record NW_024342647.1, on the reverse strand, counting down.
ATAGAGAAATGTTTCTTCTCCCTTCTTTGCTCTTTTGTAAAGCAGGTTCAAAGTATTTCCGAACAAGGGAATCAAGAAAAATCTAAGAAAAACTTTCTAGGATTCCACACATAACATGTTGAAAAACAAAGCTAGATTTCTTACTGGTCTCTACTTTGTTCTAAAATAATTATTTTTTGGAAGAGAAGATTTTACTGAAATTTCTTAGAAAAGTAAGCTTTGAAAGATATCCTATTTAAGAAAATAGAGTCACATTCAATCTGATAAATTTAGAAAAATGTAGTAAGTAGATAATTATTCAACACATGCCTCCCAGTACATGAATCGGTACTTTGAGGTCTGTATCTTAGAGATTCTTAATTTCAATCGTTGGCAAACATCCAACATTTTCCTTTTTTAATCTTTAATATTAAACTTTTTGACCCAATCTTCCTTCAGTTTCTCATCTACTGTGTTCCTTATCTAAAAACAGACATTTAAAGAAGTCAGTGGCAATCAGTCTTTTAATAAAGCTAGAAAAGGCTTGAAATATCATTTTGTCCCATCTTCATATGAGGACATTGAAACAGAGCAGTTAAATGACTTGCTCAAGAATTCTCTGAATAATTTCTGCTTGTAGGTTTCTATTTTCAACTTCTCCCTGGTTTTCTCACCGCAGTAAAACCTTTTTAGTGACAGCTGTTGGGAAAGACAAACTTCTTAGTCCTCCCTCCTCTTTCCTTCAAGAACTGAAGAGAGTTTCATTATTAATCATTCATATATTATCTCTACACTGCCTGCCTCTTTATTAATCACCTGCATGGAATTTATTGCTATTAATCATCAGATGTGTGTCTGAGTATTACCGGTAATTATCTCTGAATGTTCGTTACCTGTCAGTTTAATTACTTGTTTTCTCCCAGGTGTACAAACTGATTCAGGTCCCTGACTCTAGGGTGCATGCGTGCATGTGTGCGTGTGTGCATGTGTGTGTGTGTGTGTTAATGTGTTTACATTATACTTGAATCTGTGTGTGTGTATCAATTTTAGATGCCAATTACCACTGCATGAAATAAAACTATATTTCAAATAAGTATTCCTAACCCTTGGTTACCTATGAAACAACATACTTTTGCTTGAATGTGAAGGCCACAAATCATGTATAATCTATGATTCTCTTTCATTTAATCATATATCTTCTACAATTCATTGGAGTACTCTCTATAAATAATTGGTTTTATTTCTCCAGGAAAAATCATTGTATGTACCTAGGGAAGGTTCTTTGTTTGCTTATTTCATTTGATCCTTGGGTGTATTATAAAAGAATGAGACCAACATATGTAATCAGTATCTGTCTACTCTTTTAACGGTTAACTACACTTTTGGATGAGTGGGAGTAGAAAGGTAGTTTTTGTGTCTTGAAGGTATTTAATTCTGCAAACAGTGCTCAAAGTATACCTAGAGCAGAAGAACAAATTAAATAAATGCTCATTCTTCTCCAAGAAGGGCATTTCGCTATAGTAGAAGAGTGCCTCCATCAAGGTACATATAGTCATACGGTTAGGAGAAAAAGAAGAGGATGAAAGAAAAGAAACTAGTATTTGTTGAATGTGTACATGTGCTATTTAATTTCATCCTCCCATCAACAGCTCTTACGTGCAGGTCCCTTTAACTCCGAGAATTTGCCTAAGGATGCTCAGATGGTAAGTAATAGAATTGGAATTTAAACTGAGATCTGCCTGATTCTGAAATTCATGCTCTTGCTACTACGCCATGCTGCCTCAAGAAAAAACATGTGCTACACATGCAAAAAAAAAAAGAAAGAAACTAGACCATTTTCTTACATTGTATACAACAAAAGACTCAAAATGGATTAAAGACTTAAATGTAAGACCCAAAACCATAAAACTTCTAGAAGAAAACATACTAAACTCTCTGATATTGTTAACAGTAATTTCTTTTCGGATATATAGCCTTGGGTAAGGGAAACAAAACTAAAAATAAACAAATGGGACTACAACAAACTAAAAAGTTTTTTTACAGCAAAGGAAATCATCAACAAAACAAGACAATCGACTGAATAGGAGAAGATATTCACTTATGATACATCTGATAACAGGTTAATATCCAAAATATATAAAGAACTCATACAACTCAACAACAACAAAGAAAATAATGGGCAGAAGACCTCAACAGATATTTCTCAAAAGAGGAAATACAGATGGCCAATTGACATGAAAAGATGATCAAGGTCACTAATCATCAGAGAAATGCAAATTAAAACCGCAATGAGATATCACTTCATATCTGACAGAATGGGTGTCATCAATTGATCATTTTATAAACTATATAAATGTCTAACCAATGTACTGTATACTTGAAACTAATAATAAAATTAAATTAAGAAGAGAAAGAGAAGACATGCATAAATAACATCAGAAAATAAATAAATGTAAAAATTAAGAGAATCACAGTTGGTGTTCCTCTCAAGCTCATAAGAAGGGTTTGGATACTTTCTAGATAGCTTGTCCAGAGAAATCTCTATGAAGGTGACATTCAAACTGAAGAACATGTAGAATGCAAAAGTCTAAGCAATTTTGTATGCTCACTTCCTATTGGAGTCTTTGGAGCCAAGAAAGGTATCAGTTTTCCAGCAGATTTTTTAAAGGCTATGGTTCATTTTAGCAGTGAATGCTTCAGAACACAGATGCTTGGGCTTCTGTACAGATATGCTGTCTTTTTGTTAAGCTGGAAATTGATTAGAGGAAGTGATGTTAAAAACACACACATGCAATGCACATACACGATTATTTAATCTACTTGTTCTATGACAATCTTTCTCTTTTCCTCACTACTGAATACCTCTCCTATTGATTATTTGTGAGTTGTTTAACTTCAAAGATATTTCTACAACCAATTTATCCATTTATTCAGCACTGATTTATTGGATGCATCCCCTCCATCCACACACTATCCTATGTATTTTGGGGTTTGCAAAAAGTGCTTTGGAAGAGATAAGACATGGCCTTATTTACCAAAGATCTTATAATTTATTTCAAAATATAACAACTATAGCTTATGTTTATTGACCTTACTATGTGTTTGGAACTATTCTAAGTACATTTCTGGATGTTTTGTCTCATTTAATTGGTTCATTTGAAAAGGTTCAAGTAGAATAAGATGTCTGATTCTTTCTCACATCACAGTACTGGGCGGATGAATTAGTTGGTGGGGCTTATTATGAGTCAATGAATGTGAAAACACTTTCCAAGTTATAAAATGCTACGCAGACTTAAGAGAAGTGCTGGGAATTTCATATAGGGTAGGTGGGTAATTTGGGGACCATATCCAGGTTAAAAAGCTACATAGTAGAATGAAGAGTTGGATGGTGAGTCCCTGAAAGGTCAAGTGATGTGTTCGAGATCATTTTGCAATTGAGGTAGAGAACCATTCAAGCCTCCTGACACTGAATTTAGTGCCCTTTCCTCTAACCCTAAAATCACTGGTCAAGTATGCATTGAAACTAAAAGGAATGCTAAATAGAGGGCAGTAAGGGTGGACTAGACAATCCTAGTTATGGGTCAGCATGGTTATTTGCTCTACTCCACCAATAATATCCAGAGAAAAAAATTAGGGGCATGAACAATTTTAAGTTGTAAACGAATAAAATAATAAAGAACAAAGTAAATAATGGTATCTTAGATGCCTAACACACCAACTATGTGCCAGGCATTATACTAGATTTTTTACATATTATTTTGTCAGCCTTTTGTCATCCTCATAAGAAAAAAAAAAAACCTTTATTCCCATTTCATAGGTGAAGACAAAGTAGAGACCTAAAGTTACACAATTGGTAAATGTGAAGCAGAGATTCAAACCAAAATCTTCCTGTATCCAAAATATGCTTTATTTCTATCTTACCACTATGCTTTCACTTGAGGGGAATAAATCTGCTATGTGAATTATTATTCAGTTTTATCATTCCTAAATCTGAACAAAATCACATATCTGGGGTCTAAGGAATGTTTCTTAACTATTTGGGGAGGAATTATTTTCAGGACAAGATTAAACTTCCTTTGCTTCTCCTCAGAAGTAGGTTCTTCCTTCGATAGATAATCCAACCTAACTTCTGAGCAAAGAAGAAACTCTAGATGAAAATGTTTTCGCAGGTCAGAGTTTTGATATAAGCAGTTCCTAACCTTGGTACATTCTTCAGAGGTATCTTCTCTTCTCGACATCAGTGAAATTCTGATATCATATTGGCATTTGGCAGAGACAGCTTCTGGCAAATTGTCGTTAAGTGGTCTGGCTTCATTTGGAAGAGCCTTTTTTGTAAACCCAGAAGTGATGCATTCTGAAATCTGGGAAAAATTCAGCATGCCCCAATTTCCCTTATATAGTTAGATATTAAAATTTCAATCCTCTATGGAGAAATTAGATATCTTTAGTTGAATTATTTGTTATTGTAGTTTTTATATGTTTTTATTTGGAGCCAATGATATTTGACAACTTGTGCTTAAATGAAGATGATATTTTGTTCACTGAAGGAATTAAATTCCCTTTCGTCCCAGAATTATCCAGTTCACCATCTTATTTTCCTCTCTTCTTGTTCTTATGTCACCTGTTTAATTGAGATGTTAAGGTTCCTCACAGCACTGAGTGGCAATTTGAAATCAGATTTCTCCGTAGACTTGGGAGGTAGCAGCATCTGCAAGAGAGGCTGATCCAATTATCTAGGCTAAAGACTCTGGAGAGATAAGATTTTCCAAACTGTGATGTTATGTCCAGTGTTCTCTCTGTTCAAAATAATCATTTCTAAGTTGCAGGCTCTTTGTTTGCGTTGATTGTGTACTTGAAGAAAGAGGAGGGAAATGTCTATTAGGGAGCCAAAGTAGAGTGTGCAACATCTTATAGTGACACCTTCTCTTTATATTTTTTCATTTAATTTAAAAAATGGTCTTGCTCTTACATTTAAAATTACCTGGGAATCTGGGAATTTGTTGCCCTTTCAATTTTATTTTCTCATCAATCTCTTTGTATAGCACACCAGAAACTTGGAACAGGAAAAAAAAAAGTGTACCTCCTACCTTTACAGATGAGGTAATTGTAGAGATGTAGGTGCTCTTTGCTCAAGATCATATAGCAAGTTTTAGTGACAGAGTCGCAAAACAGAAAATTTTGGTTTCCCTGATCTTTCTTTGCTCCATTCTCCACAAGGTTAGTGAGTTGCTTTTCTCAGCTTTCAAATTTGATAATATGAATACTTCATTATTTCTCACATTAATTTATTCAATTCATTCATTCAATGCTATTTATTCATTTGATGGAGTGAAGACTTCGAGCATACCATTGTG